>NC_081405.1:501583929-501883929 GCF_030272615.1 Cryptomeria japonica | reverse complement strand
TGTGAACTGCTAAGATAACATCTTCTATGCTAGTATACAGTTCTGGTTTAAGCTCTGTTTGTTCCGATCTGAAACCCTAAACCCTTTACTGAAATAACCCTTACATGAATTTCCTCACATACATGATCTCTCTAATATATTTCGCATCATATTACATTCATAATATCCTATCATATGTTTCTTATATCTCTATATCCAAAAAAGATCTATCAAATTGTCCTATATACCCTATACAACTTTGCATGCCATATGTTGGCTTACAAGGATATTTACAATATCAAATTACATGTCGGGCAGATAACGTAAATGCATAAAATCAATTGCCGATACCGGATCCAAGATATGTCGGTCTCCAATACCAATACCCTTTACTAAACCATGTCGGCCTGCATTGGTGATGACCAAAGAAATCCTTCTGTCCTGCCGGTGCCGGTGTTGGTGAAGTGTCTGTCGGTACACCATGGAACCAAAACATGAAGCCATAACACAATACCATGTTGTCATCAATGACAACATAGTTAAACCAGCCAATTGAGTGCCAATTCCAACAATCTCCCCCTTTGGCATTGATGACAACACTTATGTGAAAAATAGTCAAGGTTTCATCTGCTGGTTTCATCTTGCCCTGCTCCCCCTGAGCTGAATATGCAAAATACTCCATATCTCCAAAAATCCATGACTTCATAACTCCCCCTAAAGTATACAACTCTTTTTATCCTTTTTCACATCTATACTAGTCCCACTTTGACATCAATGCCATAAAAAATTCAAAAAGGAATGCCAAAGAATAAGAATTGTACAATGAATATCCCCAAAAATGTCTTATCGGAGCTTGACCAATTTCATAATTTCCGGATAAGCCTTCTCCAGTAGTTCAAGATAAGTATCCCAACCAGTTTTAAATGTGCGGGAAATCAATACAAGTCCACTCAATAAATGTGCAAAAGACTCTTTTTTATTTACCTTTGTCGATGTGGGCTTTCCCACCATATCCATGCATTATTTCTTGTGTACACAGAGTGAATCCAATCGAGGACTCACCAAACCTCTCAGACTTCTGGCTCTTCTAATTATTTTGTCTGTTTCCTTCTTAGGAACAAAAATTTGGCTCTCTAAAATCAAAATTTGACCATCAATTGATGTAGTCAATGAAATCTGTCCGTCAAAAGATGTATCTATAGTTGCAATTTTCTCCTGAATCTCTTTTATCTTTTTATCCACATTAGCTATAAGTATTTTAGTATTACAACATACCCTATATATATTTGTACATTTCTTCAAAGAATTTTCTATTAGTATCAGCTTCTCCTCGATCTTTTTCTTCTCAGTTTCAATTACCTAATCAAATGCAGCTCTCTTAGCCTGAGTAAACCTTTCTAGTGCTTGTCAGTTTGAGATTTGTTGTAAGGATTAAAAGTCCTTTTAAATATGCTCAATGATTACCTTAAGATTGTCTGATGGGCTTGCTTCATTTTCAATCTTACACTCTGGAACTAGTCTGTGTAAAATAGTGATTGATTGATCAACAATCCCTTTATTTGTGGATCCCTCCTTCATTAGTTTTTGTGTTGCCATCATCATCAATTCAGTGGGACTCATTTCTATGATTTTTTTCTTTTCTACCTATGAAGTGTTAATTGACAATAATGATGGACCAATAACTAGTTCCCTGTCGGATTCCCCTGCCTTCTCTTCTAAATATTTATCCTTTATAACCTCCTCACTTGCACCGGTGGCTTCGCCACTTGGTGCAGTTTGTGTAACTGTCGGTTCCTCTGTAGGAATAGTAACCTCAACCTGTACATTTGTATCCAGAGGACAATTATCCTCAATATTAGTATCCTGTACAATATTAGTTGGTTCACTCTCTGTATTAACCGATATCTCAATATTTTTCTATACATTTGTATTTACCAGGGGCTCAATTTCCACTATCTTAATATTTTTCAAAATTGTGGGTGAAGTACCCATAATCCCCTTTCCTTTTCCTTCAACCGGGGTATCTACAGTGTCTACCTTGGTTTTCGATGAAGTAAGGAAACCCCTATTTTCTCCAAAAAAATTAACCCATGCTTTTTGAGTCTCCTTTATTATCTCATTTACTCTTCCTAGCATCAGACTAGTTATCCTATGTTTGCTATTGAAAATTTTTCCGTTTGCCACCTCAAGTGTCTTTTCCATTTCATTAGGAGCAATAGTAACACAGATAGATAATAGCTCTTGAATTTTAATGTGTTTATCCTCTTGCATAGTTGATAGTCTTCTAGCATCTAACATGTTATACAATTCAACTAGTATTTGATTTTCTATTTCTATTAAGGCTTTCTTATAAATATCCAAGTATAATAGGACTGCTTCCTCTACCTCTCTTTGTTCATCCTCCTTTAAGTGATCATAGTAAAACTGAACATTCTTCAACATGCCATCTTTAGTGATTTCATCTACTAATTTTGCACAAGTTTTAGGTGGAATCTTACCAGAATCAATGTCATCCTTCTTCTTCCTCTTTGCAGTATCGGATGCAGTTGTAGGTGTAGCTCTAGGTGCTTGCTTTTGTGCTGGTAATTGATCGTAACCTTCCTAACCGGTTGCTTCTTAGCTTATGTCTTTGTTTCCTCCAGTTTCTTCCTAACAACCCTCTTAAATGCCAATGGTGTGTCATCCTTAGATTTTGATTCTACAGTAATTGGCTCAATATGAATTTCAGGATCCTTCCTCTTTCTACCTTTCTCCGGGATATCATCAATTAGTGCTTTGATGTCCTTTGAGACCTTCTACACAAATTTGCTTGCTTTTCCTTCACATTTCTCTCTTTTCTTCTCGTTGAACTTTGTTTCAACCTCTTGAGTTTTCTATTGTGCAACACCACACGACTTCTCTACCTCATCTATTCATGCATCAATCAACATTTTTGCATATCCATCAAGAATATGTGCATCCACCTCATAGCCCTTTTCTTCAATCCAAATCTTTCGGGGCTTAAATGCTTCCATGAGTGTTTCATCCTTCTCTACCATAAAGCACATGTCGGTAGAATATTTTTCTATAATATGCTCAGGTACCCTTACCCTAGACCTCATAGTTTGGAATGCTTTAAAATACCCCCATACCTTGTCATCTCTCTGGCTTCCTAAAGCAGCAATTGATTGTTTCAATTGTCTTCCTACCGGGATGTCAAAAGCCCATTGCCTCTTACCAGAACTGGGTTTATCATTCAGGAAATATAACATTAGGCAAACTATCAAGTTTCCATACCAGAATGTACCCTTCTTTTCACCCTTAATCTTTCCTAGATTTATTAACAACTCATCAAGCATCCAACCGCATAGATCTAATTTTATATTCTCTCTCATCATTTTGTATGCAACCAAAATGCATGAACTAGAAACAAAATTCAGTCGGTTTGATTGAGTTACCTTATACGTGATGATCATGCTACCAAATTTGATGTCTGTGTCGGTGATAGTGTTCACTTTCATGGATCTTTTGTCAGATGTTGCGCCGGTGATTTTTCTCACAAAATTATTTGAAATCTTCTTGTCTGGATGTTGCCCAACCGATGGAAAACCAGTGATTTCTTGGATGGATTTCTTGGTGATTTTTTATGGTGTATTAGCCATATAAATTCCCCATGTACTCTGCTCAGAACATATCTGATTATCTCATCCTCAAATTTTGGAATATCCAGAATGTCGGTAAACCCTAGGTTTTCAATATGCTTGAATTTCAGTTTGATCTTTCTAGATTCTCTCATCAGCTCAGTCATATACATGCCCTTAATTTATGAAGTTCCCAAGTCTTTGATATGACAGTGAATATATGCCCTAACATCCTCTACATAGAGAAATCCCTCTGGAACATGAGAAAATGCTCCAACCGAATCTTCCAAGTTAGCCACATGTGGATACCGCTTGAAAATTGGACTGGGGCAGTCCTTAACCTCTACTATAGTTGGGTTTGCAATAAATACAGGAATAGATGATTATCTTGCTTCCATGTTAAAGATAAATACCTTTTGATCGTTCTCGATGAAAACCTCCAACAAATTCTTCTAGATGTCGGTGAGATCGCTCAAGAAGAAATCCAATTGCTCTGAATTGCCTTTGATCGTACTTAGTTGCTCTTAATAGCTCTAAAATTTCTCTTAATGCAAGGTGATTAATAATGAAGTGTATTCGACCTTTTAACCTTTGAGAAAAACCCTAATGTTCCATTGACATAAATGACTGCCGGTGAAAGATATCAGATCTCGCTCAGAACATATCCATGCCGGATAATCATCTCCAATATCCGAAACATCTTCTAGAACCTCTTCTCGGGGCATATGCAACATCTCCATGAATTTTTTCCTACCCTTAAGGCATCTACCTCAGTTACCGGATGAGCTCCCTACCAATGCGGGAGCAACCTCTTCTACTGGATAAGTAACCAAGACATTCCCATCTGATCATTGTTCTCCAGTCTTCCTGACCCATCTCTGAGTATGATCTTTGCCAGATTTCACTAACTTTCTCTTTTTCTTTCTCATTTGATCCTCCATTACTAATTGGTGATTTCTGTTTCTACAAAACTTAGCAACATGTCCAACCTTATTACATGCATAACATGTAACATTGTTCTTTTGAATTGCTTTGCTAAAACCAGTGAAATTGCTTGATCTGCACTGATTAGCCATATGTCCAAATTTTCCACATGCATAGCAAATAACATTCATTCTGCAATCTTCAGTTTTATGACCAAACTTATTGCATTTAGAACATTTACCAAGAGCAGAATCAAGGTTCTGATTTTCTCTATTTCTACATTGCCTATCCATGTGACCAAAACTATTGCAAACAAAAAATCTACCATTGAATTTATAAGCATTAAATTTCCTTACCGGTGCCTTATGGTTTTGATCTTCATTAGCAGTACCGGAACTTTGTCCTTTCTCAGATCCAAGTCCACTGGAATCTCCAATTTGCCTTTGTCTCTTCAATAACTCATCAAGTTGTGCTGAGCTGATCTTGATTTTTTCTTTGTACTCACTTGCAGTAGTTAAATATTCTCTCAGAATTATCATTTGTCTTTCAAGCTCTTTCTCATTACTCCAAGATTGTACTAAATCAATTCTTAACATATCATTCTCATGAACCAACCTACCACATTCTTCAAATTTGTTCTTCAAAGATACAACATGATTTTCTTCCTTCTTCTTTCTGTCCTCAAACTCCTTATAAATCCTCATAGTTATAACTTGAATTTCATTTTTCATAACCATGTTCTCCTGACTCAATTTCTGACATTGTTCCTTAAGTGCATATTTCTCTTCATCATCCTGACTTTGCAAAAGTTTCTTCCTCCTAGATTGAACATATGATAGCCTCTCTTGTAGGACAAGAATTAATTCCTTAGCAAAATTCAATTCATCTTGTAGCTTTAAGTTCTTCAATCTTTCAACATCATAATCTTCAAGTTCCATCTCAAGTTGTTTCTCCAAAGCATATCTATGGATTCTAGTTTTAGGATCTTCCTCAAACTGTTAAACTTCCTCTGACGCACAAGGTTGTGATACTAATTATTGGAAACCAATAACACTGAGAGAGGGGGTGAATCAGTGTTATAGCAGAATGATGATTTTTAGCCTTATTAAAACATGCATACACCAACCGGTATACCGGTAAATACATAATTGAAATAAGTAAAGCAACCAATAAGACAATTACATAAATGAGAACCATAACACACAAATTTATATGTGGAAAACCTCAAAGAGGAAAAACCATAGTGGGATTTGTGACCCACAATATCAATCCACTAGCCATATGAAGAGATATTACAAAATATGAGGGGCCTGCACTTGCAGGAAGGCTTACAACCTAGAGCACACTGCTCAATCACAAAAGGAGTCTCATTGACTACATTAAATTCTAGACTACAACCTAGACAAGTGTGAACTGCTAAGATAGCATCTTCTATGCCAGTATACAGTTCTAGTTTAAGCTGTGTTTGTACCAGTCTGAAACCCTAAACCCTTTAACAGAATAAACCTTACATGAATTTCCTCACATACATGATCTCTCTGATATATTTCACATCATATTACATTCATAATCTCCTATCATATGTCTCTTCTATCTCTATATCAAAAAATGATCTATCAAACTGTCCTATATACCATATACAACTTTACATGCCTTATGTCGGCTTACAAGGATATTTACAATATCAAATTACATGTCGGCTAGATAACATAAATGCATAAAATCAATTGTTGATGCCGGATCCAAGATATGTCGACCTCCACTAATGATACCCTTTACTAAACCACGTCGGCCTGTATTGCCAGTGACCAAATAAATCCTTTTGTCCTTCCGGTGCTAGTGCCGGTGCCGGTGTCGATAAAGTATTTGTGAAGTGTCTTCTGGTACACCATGGAACCCAAACATGAAGCTAGAACACAATACCATGTTTCCATCAATGACAAGATAGTGAAACCAACCAATTGAGTGTCAATTCCAACATATATATGTATATATCTATACATACATATAGATATATACATCTATATATATGTACATATATATATATATATATACATATATATATATATATACATATATATATATATACATATATATATATATACATATATATATATATATATACATATATATATATATATATATACATATATATATATATATATATATATATACATATATATATATATATATATATATATATACATATATATATATATATATATATATATATTGTTGGCCATTTGGTGGAATTGATTATGTGTTGCATTAATGTTTTGTCATTGATGCCAACACTAGTTGTTTGGATGCTTTACCGACACCCTTCTGGTCCCTGTAGGTTGAGTGGTTTTTGGTTGATTTGAATACTGTGGGTAGGCTTCCCACTGTGGCCTTCCTCATCCGCTATGTAGCTTAATTGGTTTAACTGCTATTCTGGTATTAATGTTTTGGGTTCAAGTATTAAAGTTTTAAATTGCTAATAGTTATGTAAATCTGTGACAACTGATTCACTCTCCCCCCCTCTCAGTTGTCTTCCGGTTATTTGAACTGTCTAACAATTGGTATCAAAGCTCTAGTGCTCTTTGTAGAAAGCTTAACTGCTTGAGGAAGATCCTATGGCGACTAACAATTCAAATTCATCCAGTTCTTCTGGAGCTATCTTTCGAAGGGATATTCTGAGGCTTGATGGAAAAAATTACACAGTATGGAAGATTTGGATGGAGAGTCATCTGAGATGTCTTGACAAGGAGATTTGGGAGATCACATAGAATGGTGCCACACCTTATAATCCAAGATTTGGAAATCCTCCTCTGGCAAACCTTGACAAGGAGCTTGAGAATGATTGTAGAGAAAGAGAAGCCCCCTTATGTGCACTTTATGATCAACAAATAATGGGATTGACCAACAAATCATCTGGAAAGGCTATATGGGATAAGTTGGAGACCCTTAATGAAGGTGACCCTATAGTAAAGATTGCTAAACTTGATGGTTACTGGGTGAGATATGAAAACCTGAAGATGGAAGAAGATGAAAGGATTACTACATTCACGGAAAGGGTAAATGAGATTGTTATGGGAATTCAATGTTGCAGTGGAACTCTGAGCAAAGATGAAATTGTTTCTAAAGTCCTGAGAGCCCTACCACTGACTTACAAAATGAAGGCTACTGCTATTAATGAGTCAAGAACAATGGCTAATACATCTATCAACAGAGATACTTTGGTTGGGAAACTATCTGCTTTTGAGCTTGAAGAATTTGGACCTTCTGGAGTTGTGAAGTTTGATCCTACTTTTCATGCATCTACATCTACAACCGGTAAGCAAGACTGGAAAGATTTGTATGCAAAGGAATTAGAAGATATGAAGAGAGAAGATGATGAGTTTGAGCAACTTGAAGAACTATTTGCTAGAAGAGTACCTAAAGGACTGGTAGGAAGTAAGTATGAAGGAAAAACACGTTTTAAATGTTTTGCATGTAATAAGATTGGTCATTTTGCATCTAGATGTCCTGAAAGGAATTCAAGATTTGAAGAAAGAGTTAGAAGATTATTTAAGCCTAACCTTGGGTATCAGAACAAGTACAAGTACAATAAAAATAGAGACAAATCATGCTACATAGCGGATGAGGAAGGCATTGTTGATTCTGATGATGAATCGACATAAGACTTTGCTAGTGGTTCCGACAATGGGAAGAAATGGGTGTTCCTGGCTATCAAAGAAGATGATCCGGCACTGAAAGTGAATGTACCTGAAGAGAAGGCACTTGCTGCTAAAATTAAAGCTAAGGATGAATGGTTAATTGAAAACGGTTATTCACATCATATGAATGGAGATAAAGGGAAGTTTCTATCTTTGCAAGAATTTGATGGTAGTCTAGTTAGTTTTGGAGATAACAAAGCATGTATGATCAAAGGAAAAGAAACTATATCATTGGATGGTAAGAACAATACTAACAATGCTTATTATTTTGAAGGTTTGAGGCATAATATTTTGAGTGTAGGACAATTGGTAGATAAGGGATTTCAATTACAGTTCAAGGATGGAAAATGCAAAATCATTAACATATTTAGTTTGGAGATTGCAACCGGAACACAGACAAAAAGTAACATATTTTATTTGAACTCTGGTGAGAAGACATGTTTGATTAAACAGATTGATGAGAGTTAGCTATGGCATAAAAGGCTGTTTCATGTGAATTTTGATAGCATTGTGAAGATCAGTTCAACTAACGTAGTTAGGGATATACCTAAGATTATGAAGCCTATAATCTAGTATGTAAAGAATGTCAAATGGGTAAACAGGTCAGAACCTCTTTTAGGAGTAAACAAGATAAGTCAAATGATGTTCTTGATCTTATTCACATTGATTTATGTGGCCCTTCTAGAGTTAAAAGTTTTCAAGGTTATACATATTTCATGCTAATCATTGATGATCATACTAGAATGACGTGCGTTACTTTTCTAAAAGAGAAACCTGAAGCATTTGAAAAGTTTAAAATCTTTAAGGCTAAAGTGGAAATTGGGACAAGATTGAAGATTAAATATTTGAGGTCAGATCATGGTGGATAATTCACATCCAGTGAGTTTAATAACTTTTGTGAGAAGCATGGTATAAGAAGATAATTTTCTGATCCTCAGACACCTCAACATAATAGAGTTGTGGAAAGGAAGAGCAAAACTACCTTGGATGTTGCTAGAACAATGATGATGGAAGGTAGTCTACCTCATGTCTACTAGAGAGAAGCAGTAAGCACAACGGTTTATACATTCAACATAGTACATATCAAAGGAGAAACTGGTAAGACACGTTATGAATTATGGTTTGGCAATACACCTACAGTTAAGTATTTCAGAATTTTTGGTAGTAAATGTTATATCAAGAGAGATGATATCATTGGGAAATTTGATCCTAGATGTGATGAAGGCATATTTATTGGTTATTCTAATGAAAACAAAGCATATAGATGTTATAACAAGAGATTGTAGAGAATTGTGGAGAGTGCTAATGTCAAAGTAGATGAGCTGCACAAAAGTCAAATCAGAGTTTATGAGAAGGAACCGACAGTGGAAATGATTATATCTAAACCGACAACACCTTTACCAGAATAGAGTGTTGAACTAGTTACTCTAACAGTTTCAGAGAATTCTACAGTAACTAAAGAATAGGGAAGAGGAACATAAAGTCAGAAGACTCCTAGGTATGTGAGATTGAATCATTCAGAAGATCAAATCATTGGGGACAAGAGCAATGGAGTGATGACAAGAAGAAGACTAGCAACTAATGAGGTATGTTTAATTTCACAAGTTGAACCGGTATCAGTAATTGAGGCATGTAAAGATGAATATTGGTTGAAATCTATGCAAGAAGAATTAGATCGGATTGAGAAAAATAACACATGGACCTTAGTTCCTCGACCTAAAAATAAAAATGTTATTGGAACTAAATGGGTGTTTAGGAATAAATTGAATGAGGATGGTCAATTTATAAGGAATAAGGCTAGATTGGTTTGTAAAGGATATTCTCATAAGGAAGGAATTGATTATGGAGAGACTTTTGCAACTGTAGCTAGAATTGAAGCTGTAAGATTATTTCTTGCCTATGATGCTTATAAATACTACAAGGTTTATCAAATGGATATTAAATGTGCATTTTTGAATGGGGATCTTGATGAGGAAGTTTATATTGAGAAACGTTATGGTTTTTCACTATCAAATGATACAAATGTGGTTTGCAGGTTAAGGAAAGCTTTATATGTATTGAAACAAGCACTTAGAGCTTGGTATGCAAGGTTGGATAAATATCTTTTGAAGCTTGGTTTTACTAAGGGCAGTGCTGACAGTAATTTATATTATAAGATCATTGATGATGATATACTGATTATTGAAGTATTTGATGATGAAATTATTTTTGGAGGTGAAGATAAGTTATGCATAGAATTTTCTAAGAATATGGAGAAAGAATTTGAGATGTCTATGATTGGTGAAATGAACTTTTTCTTAGGTTTGCAGATTACTCAGACTGACAAAGGTATTTTCATCTATCAAACTAAATATGCTAAGGAATTGTTGAATAAATTTGGTATGAGATATTCTAAACCGGTAAGTACTCCTATGGTTACAAGTGAGAAATTGACAAGAAAATATGTTTCTGCACCAGTAAATCCTACAAGATACAAATCCATGATTGGAGGGTTGCTTTACTTGACTCAAACTAGGCCTGACATTATGAATGTTGTTTGTATTGTTTCAAGATTTCAGAGTGATCCTAGAGAAAATTGTGAGATTGTGGTGAAAAGAATTTTTAGATACTTGCAAGGTACATCAGAATATGGTTTGTGGTACCCTAAGGATGACAACTTTACTTTGTGTGCATATACAGATGCTGATTGGGTTAGAGATATTGATGACTAGAAAAGCACTCCTGGTGGGGATTTCTTTCTTGGAAAGAAGTTGTTTTCATGGATCAGCAAGAAACAATCATGTACTTCTCTATCTACTGCTGAAGCTGAGTATGTTGTTGTTGCTACCATACACAAGTTTTATGGATGAAGCAAATGTTGAAGGATATAAAGGTGGATTGTGATGCACCGGTAGTTATTCACTGTGATAACTCTGTTGCTATTGATATATCAAAGAATCCAGTATTTCATTCTAAAACAAAGCACATATCTATCAAGTATAACTTTTTGAAGGAAAAGGTGGAAGTAAATGAAGTTAGACTAATTTATGTGAACACTAAAGAGAAGATTGCAGATATTTTCACTAAACCTTTTCCAAGCAATCATTTGAGTACTTGAGAGACAGATTGGGATTTTCTACCCCCCGGTAGAGACTTGATTGATGCATTTTGGCATCAGTCCGACATGCATTATCAGAGATACTATTCATTCTAACACTGATGTGGGATGCTACTGCTCAGGGGGAGTAGTCAGCTTTGTGATTCAGTGGTTTATGTTTTTGCTTTGATATTTTTGTCAGATTTCTGGCATTGATGTCAAAGGAGGAGAGATATTGATGTGAAAAAGACAAAGAAAGAAAAAGAAAAAGTCAAAGGGGGAGAGATATGAATAAGAAAAGTAAAGGGGAGAGATATTGACATTCAGAGCTGTATGTGGGAGATTGTTGGCTATCTTCCATTAGGGGGAGACTTGTTTGGCATTTCTTGGTACTTAAATGATTTTCACATGTAGTGTTGCCATCAATGCCAAAGAGGGAGATTGTTGGCCATTTGGTGGAATTGATTATGTGTTGCATTGATGTTTTGTCATTAATGCGAACACTAGCTGTTTGGATGCTTTACCGACACCCTTCTGGTCTCAGTAGGTTGAGTGGTTTCTACTTGATTTGGATCTAACATGATCCAGTAGGCTCCAATATAGTTTGGTGATGGAATTGGCTTGTTCATAATACACATGCTCATATTCGGTCAGTTGGTTTTGGTCTGGTGATTAGATGCTATCCTGCTTGCTTAGAAGCTTAGTTTTTGGTTTTGGCAAGGGTTTCACCGGCAGAGCTTTTGATGAAGATCTTTGATGAATTGCATAAGTGGTGTTGGTGCAGCTTCTGATGGAGTTTCAGGATGATGTTGGTGATCATGTTCAAGACTTGGCAGATGTAGATCATTTCTGTAGCGTGTGGGCCTATACTGGGTCCTAGTTGATCTAGGTTATGGACCGACTTTAATGTAACTTGTGGATTGGACATCTCGATGTGTTTTTGGGATGTCTTATGTGTTGGATATTATTTGTTTGGTCTAAGGCCGACATGGTTTGTAATTATGTAAGTGGTTTATTATTTGGTGGCCAACCTAGTTGTTTATGTTCGAGGGGTTGTATATATAGATGTAAAATTTCATTTTAGATCAGCATGGTTATGTTAGAGGTCATGGTCAAGGAATGTAATGTGCGAATAATGTAATATCATTCAAGCATAGGATTTGGTCGATCATTGGAGATCGAATTGGGTTTATGTAAGAGGATTTAGTCCTCCGATATTGAGCTTAACCAGAACTGTACTCAGGCATATGAGATGCTATCTTTTGCAGTTCAACACTTCTCCAGATTGTAGTCTGGATTTCTATATAGTCAGTGAGGCTCCTTTTGTGATGAGCAGTGCGCTCTAGGTTGTTGGCCTTGCTGCAAGTGCAGGCCCCTCAACTGCAATTCACATACTCACTGCAGAAGTATTATCTGATTGTGGGTAGGCTTCCCACTGTGGTTTTTCCCTTTACCGAGTTTTCCACGTATAAATCTTTGTGTCATGTGGATGGCTTTTATTCTATGATTATTGTTTATGCTTAATCGGTTTAACTGTTATTCCAGTATCAATGTTTTGGGTTTCGGTATTAAAGTTTTAAATTGCTGATAGTTCCAGTAATCTGTGACAACTGATTCACCCCCCTCTTAGTTGTCTTCCGGTTATTATATATATATATATATATATATATATATATATATATATCTGTGTGTGTGTGTGTACATATATATATATATGTGTGTATATATGTATATATGTATATATACATGTTGTTGGATTCCACCACGAGATATAGAATTAAATGAACATGACACAGTTGCAGGTGAAGCTACCAAATTTAGTAGTTGAATGGTTGATCAAATATGATCGCAGAGATTGGAAACATAAGTAGAAAGGATGTATTTAATGTTGACGACCATTTCATTGTAGGACAAAGACAAGATCAATATGATATTGAATCAAGAAGATTTGTAATCTTCAGTTGGTGGGTAATCAGAGATAGTGTACAAGTAAAGTTACTACAAATAGTAATCTAAATGTAGAGAATAATATCTCATGATGGAAAGGGTGCATTTACTATTAGTGGAAAACAATCTGCAAGGTAGATGGAAGATCTAATTTTTCTCCACCTCGAGAAAAGTAAAATTAAGATGTATGATAGGAGATTTCTTAAGAAAAAGAACAAAATCAACATTTTGCAAGATAGGTGTAAAAGAGATCAAATATTTTGTGTATCCCAAGAAGAGAAATTAATTCAGGTATGATGAGAGATTCTTGAGATAGAGAAAGAAACTATCAAAACATGTAATGGTAGCTTATTAAAAAAGTAGTAGTGTTGAGTAGAGCAAAGAAGCATTCAATAGAAAGGGTAATTGCATAGAGTTTTGGATGCATATCTAAGAGAAGGTGTGTAACACTAAGTGCGTGTGCATAACAAAAGAGGAGAGCACACATAGAGAAGAAAAATGTAATTAGAGAAAAGAAGAGTAGAACAAAGAGAGAAGAGCAGAACATAGAAAGAGCAGCAGAGGCAAAGGTACAAAAGACAACAAAGAGTTACAAAATCTCATTTGTAATAAGGTACTTCAATTGTAACTAAAATCTATTGTATTTCACCCGAGTTGGTGCTCAAAATAGGGGTTAGTGCTCCTTTGGGTTGGCGCCCATAAACTATAGGGGTTGGTGTTCCTTTGGGTTGGTGCCCATAAACTATAGGGGTTGGTGTTCCCTTGGGTTGGTGCCCATAAACTGTAGGGGTTGGTGTTCCTTTGGGTTGGTGCCCATAAATCTCAGGGTATGGTGCTCCTTTGGATTGGTGCCCATAAAAGTTGTAATCAAAGTGTTTATATTGTGAGGTTGGATTAGAGCAGTAGGCTCTAGGAACATTTCTCATTGAGGTTTTTCCCGCCATGGGTTTTGCTCATATATCTGGTGTTATGTGTACGCCTTCTGTGTGAATGTGTTTTAATCTCTCTACATTTTAGTTATTAGTATTTGATTGATTAGAAAGTAAAATTTTAATTACCATTGATTCACCCCCCATATCAGTGGTCTATTTGTGTTCCTTCATAATCACCTTACATATCCATATTAGGGTAGCAACATTTACAATCATTTTAGATTAGTAGGTGAATTTTCTTTTATCCTTAGGGAAGAATTTTAGCAACTATTTAAGAACCTATTCTTGCTCCATATTTGGTTGTTGACAAATATGAGAAAAAAATCCTAAACTAATAAAAAAAGATTTATTTTAACAAATCTAGTCAATGGATTTGTTTGAGTGATGTTTATTTTTGTTTACTTTAGGTTGGATTAGGTTTGTTTTGTATTTGTTTTATTTTCCTCCAAGTGTAGTATGCACATTGTTGTTTTTTGTTTTGTTGATCTTGAGCTATTTTGTAGTTTGTTTTGAGAAACTTCCCATTTGTTTATTAGGTCCTTGTGGCTCCATGTCCAATGGATTGATAATGATGTTGAACACTACCGAATGCTAAGAGAGGGGGGGAGGGGAGGTGGATCAACACATACTAAAACTTGATTAGATTAAAACATCAACCATTCATCACATGTGCATGAGAGTAAATAACTTAAACAACAAATACATCCACACAAGAACACCAATATTTTTACGTGGAAAACCCAAACTAGGAAAAAGTATGGTGAGATTCAAACCAAGGTGTCACATTTTGTATAGTTTTGATGCCTCTTCTGAAATAAAAGGCTTGTACTTATTTTGTAAGGTTTGTCCTTCAATTTATTACCATAGTTTAAATCTCCGCTATTGTAAACATGCTCATGCCTCAAAATCAATAAATATTTTACCTTGATTTCATCTCCTCTCTCCTTATGCATGTCGTGTAATCTCTTCTTACCTTCATATGTGAATGGATTTATTACTTGTTTAGATATATGTTGTGTACAAAATCATTTACAAGAATCATCTATGGATATTCTCTCCCCCTTTAGTGAGTGTTGAATCCCTTCTTTGTAAAAGCTACTAAATAGAGATTTGTGTGACATTTTTAGTCCTCTGTGCTACTATGGGCAATGAGGAAACTCATCAAAATCTTGGTGCATCACCTTCTTTTCTTTTTCTCATTCCTTCCACCCCTTTTCTTTAGAAAATAATAGAATAGAATTATTTGTAGGTTTAATCTATGCTAGGTTGTATCAACAATCATCTAGATTTAGAAAAGAATCAAACCTCCAAATTGTTTGGAGTTTTCATTCTTTTCTAAATTTATTATTAAATATTTTGTTAAAAGTCTTCTATAATTTATCATAAAATTTAACATATAGAACAATTTCAATGCAAAATTTTTGGAAAAAGAACAACACTATATATATATATATATATAAAACTTCAAATTTGGATTTCATATTTTATGTTTTATTTATTTAAAAGAAATTCTCCTTATTTTTTACTACAATCATTAATAATAGAAAATAGTTTAAAACATGTCATTATTGTCATTTAGATGTGACATCAAATAGTATTATTTTTTTCAAAAAGTAAAATTTAAATGTAAATCTATAGCTAAATTTAAAAATGAAATAATCCATCTTATAAAATAAAATTATTTTCAAGTTAATTGAAAAAATATTTAAGTAAATATAAATAAAAAAAATCTTAAATGGTTTTGAAGGAAAATAGAAGAATTGTGTATATAAATAAAAAATGACTATGAATAAATAAATAAAATTAGGTAGAATAAAAAATTTCAAATATATTTGAGAAAACAATTGCATAAAAAATTAAGTAGTCATTTTTATGTAAATATTTTATTTAAAAATAATTGAGAAAAATGGATGTCTAATGATACATTAAAATGAAAAACTCTTTCAAAAGCTCCTTAAAATTATTTCTTATTTCTAATTTTTTTCTTTCAAGTTCTATATGTTCATGTGCAACTTTGGATTTTAAATTAATTTGCGTTGCTCACATTTAGTTTTCCATATTTCAAAATCAGTCTGTTTATTATAAATATTTATTATTAAGAAAGGTAATTTTTACTTTTTGTACCCTCCAATATATTATTCAAAGTATATTGCACCTTCTTTTGGTGCAAATGCTAATAGATTACTCTTTTCTTAATGCAATTTTGAAACACATATGAACCTTTTTTTATCCACTTTAATAATAGATTTACCTCCTTATAATGACACCACAACATAAATTGTTTCTTTTTATTATTTAAATGTGAATTTGGCCCTCTACCTATACACATTTTTAGAAATAAATCACCACACAAAAAGTTTCCTTGACTTTCACATCATCGAATTGTTGTAATCTTTTATTAGCCTTCAAATGCTTGTACTAGGTTCCTTAGAATAATTTCCTCATAAATTTGTTGACTAAAACTTTCGGCACAACTTCTCCTTAGGCATGGTTGAAAGAATTTTTGTATCTTGTCCTAAGTTATCCTTGATTAAACAATTAATATAGTCAGCCTATTTTTTTAAGATTCACATAAAGTAAACTATACTAGTAACACTGCTAATTAAACTAATTCAATCATTTATTACTATACATTATTGTAAATATATATATTAGCAATACACAATTCTAATGTAAATATATATATTAGCAATACACAGTTCTTTTTTTCTATTATTTTAATTAATAATATTCAAAAATATTTTTTCTTTATTATTTAAATCATACAAATATAAACTTAGTCTTTAGTAATTAAACATCAATATAGCCAGTGTCAATTTTTTTTTAGATTCACAAGAGAGTATATCATACTTGGTAATTACAGTCAATATAGCATGAATTTGTAAATAATTGTTTTTAGTCTGTTAAAGTTAGTTAATTTAATTTATTTTAGATTGATTTGATTTACTTTGTGCACATTATATATATATATATATATATATAGTATAGTAGAACAACTATACTCTTCAAGCTGATTTGTATATTGGCACACAAATGTATGTGTTAAAAATCAGAATGCAGCATTTATAGCTTGTAAGTTTTTTTTATATTGAACAAAGCAAATTTACAAAGAATATATAAGCTACCAGTAGATATCTGCAGAGAATTAAAATACAAACTCTCAAAGATGACTAACTTCACAAATTTCTTATATTTTTTAATCATTTAGTTGTGACAAAACCTCAATTGTTGTTTTCAGATTATGTCTGCAAATTGGTCATTCCATTTGTGGATTTTGTACATTCGTTAATGTAGCAATTTCCATGTACTAATTTAGATTGACTTTTAAAACATTTTTAACCCTTTTACTTTCCTACAAGATAGCTCCTCAGATTAATGTTGACCATAAACAGACAAAAGGTTCAATGCTTGTTTGTCTTTCTCAACGATACAAGCATTGTCCATCATCTCCTCGCTGTAGCTAACCAAAAGATCAACTTCAGATCTTAGAAAGGGAAATAGGAAAATCCCAGCTAGTAGAGAAGAGACAAAGTACAAAAGTGCAGGTTTTGCTGCTCTAGATAGTTCCTCAGATTAATGGTGACTATGAACAGACAAAAAGTTCAATGCTCATTTGTCTTTCTCAATGTTACCAGCATTATCTATCATCTCCTCGCTGTAGCTAACCAAAAGATCAACTTCAGATCTTAGAAAGGAAATTAGGAAAATTCCAGCTAGTTGAGAAGGGACAAGGTACAGAAGTGCAGGTTGTGCTGCCCCAGAAACTCCATTTGCCACTGCAAAAGAACAAGATGATAAGAATACGAATGTTATCATAAATCTAAATAATGACCATTCAAGCAAGTTTTTAACATGGACTCACATTGATAATAAATGACAGAGTATTAGAATGTCACAACACAAACATGTGTACGTCAAAATATAATGTTAATCTGCTTCTTTACAAACTTAATAAACATGGTCATTCAATTTAACTGTTGTGATTCAGCCTAATTGTCAAAATATCACCAGAATTAAATACACTGGAATAAAGAAAAAGGAAAGAGGTCTATCTAAATAATGACCTAGCAAGCCAATCAAACAAAATTTTACCATAAATTCACATTGATAATAATAAAGTGACAGAGAATTAGAATGTGAATACACAAACATTTATACATCAAAATATAATGTAAATCTACTTCTTTACCAATTCAATTAACATGGTCATTCATTTAACTGTTTAGATTTAGCCTAACTAGGCAAAATGCCAATAAAATAAAAATAAATTGGAATTTATATTTTTAAAAAGGCATTGGGTATGATTATATCTATAGGCTTGACCTAATTGGGAAATTTTTATTTTTTTGCTAAGCAATAATTTAACTTCTAAAACCATAGATTATTTTTAATATTGTTTAATCTATTAGAGGGTTATTATTTCATATTTAGATTCATTGAAAAGGAATTTACACAAAAATATGACACCATATGTTGAAATTATTTTTCAAGAAAGCATTTTACCCCAAGTTACATAGGGGTGTGTCCCCACCAAACCTTAGGTCCCTTCCCATATGGTGTCCTTGGGACACATAAATGACATGAGACATTCCTTGACCATCCCATATCCCTAAGTTTCTATGGATGCATCTCTAAAGGAGGTTCTAAAATCAAATACATCTAGCCATCCTTTAGACAGCTGAGAACGTCTGTTACGTTCCCCTTTTTTAACTTAAATTTCTCTTTAAAAGGGTGTTTGGATCAACAAACTCAGGCAACACATTGAGATGTAAGATGTTGACCCTAAAGATGTTAGATAAATTGATGATGACATATGGTAAGGATTGGTTAGGGTCTCATTGAATGACTCATAACTTGATATAGTTGGAGCACCCAAGAGAATAACTTGCAAACCAAAAGAAACCTTCGTGACAACAAAGAGAAGCAAGACTCGCGATGCTATTTCACTAAATGTGAACATATGAATTGAGATAAATACAAATGTACAAACACCTTGAATATATAACGGTGTGATGAGGTAGAGCTACAGCCAGCTAACTACTTACAACAAAAATTAAATGCACTATGAACAATATTAAATATTATGTGACATATCTAATATTGAGATATGTTGGGCACCTAGGTAAACTTAAGTGTATGTGAGTATAATAACATCACAATCACACCAACATCTCCTCCCTTAAGTGCAACTTAAGGAGTGAAATTATTATGCAACATGAGATGCAAGATGGGTCCTAACAAGAAGGCCATGTTAGGTACCCATGTACAACTACAATGCAATGCAATCTTTCACAAACAAAGAAAAGGAGAAAAACCCAATGGTAGAAAACTCCTCTCCAAAAGAGAGAACATGAAGGACTAAGAAGTCTCCAAAACAATGTTAAAAAAACAAGAACACAAAGAACACTAAAGCATGAAGAAGCTATAGTCAACTATTGAAATAAGACTGATATAGTGTTGTAATTGAAGTACCCTCTCTGAAACAAGATGATGATCAGTATCAAGAAGACAACAATTTGCATGAGTGCCCCAAACGACACTACTTGAACAATGATCAAATGGCAACAATTGCAAAACATCTATCAATCTAATTGAAAATACAAATGGCACATAAATTTGCAGGAGTGACCCCAACGGCACTACTCAACCAATGAAGTTGCCTGAGTGATCTCATCATCATTACTCAACCAATGTAAGTTGAAAATATAGGTGCAATAGTCTGAAGAACCAAGATCAACATGAGGATAGAACATTACCTATACAAAATAGAAATGCAAGAGTGTCGCATAACTCACTCCAAGCGAAAACCAAGGAAGCATTAGCACGAACAGTATAATAGCCCCCATAATGCTGGCTAGAGAGGGTCATGAAAGGTCCACTAAAACTGTGTGTCATCAAGCAATGCATGTCGGAGAAGATACAACATCTGAAGTGACCAAAAGAGTACTTGCAATTGAAAAAAGGGTGTGTGCACCAAGACTACAGACACGCATGAAGCAAAAATCCTTGAGATCCTATTGTTGTTGTGGAGGGATGCTCACTTGACAAAAAAAAAGGCACTACACAAACCCTCATGGCACTTTATAGTGTGAGCACAATAATATGGCACAACATTTGTGCAAAATCCCCAAAATAAATGAACAAGATGTGGCACTTTGTCTCAATATGTCTAACAAAGGAAGTGATTACTGTTAGATTCAATGACAGTCCCAAAGACACTGAGAGAGGGGGGGGGGGGGGCGGTGAATTAGTGTCTAACCGGTTTGCAGAATATTTAAACTTATTAATAACTTTGCATCCCAAAACAGTGTACCAGTAAATAAGAATTATTGCAATAAACATAAATAATAGAGACGACATAGAAACACACCATAACACAAGATATTTAACGAGGAAACCCGGTGTGGGAAAAACCTCGGTGGGATTTGTGACCCACAATATTTATTCACTGGCCAATGAATAAATACTACTTACAATGAGGGGCCTACACATGCAGGGAGGCCAACAGCCTAGAGCTCACTGCTCAATAAAGAGTCACACTGACTACAAAATGGATTATCAAATCCAATACAATGTACTGCTCAAAACAACATCTCTCATGCCAGGTTCAGTACCGATTTAAGCTCTGTCAATAACCAAAACCTTCGCTGTCAACTATATCACCTTATACAAAATTGTCTCATCACACATCTCTCAAAATGTCTTATAAGATCTCATACATATATGAGTCTTTTACAATATACCATGTTGGTTTTACAAAAGATAATTTCATTACAAAACAATTCATATAAACAAAACTTTTAACCCATGTCGACTGGAGTACCGGTATGCATTGTTGCCGATGTAATCTGAATGCTGGTGAAGTGCCTTCCGGTGTCTGCCGGTGTATGAAGTTTGTGATGTCTGGCATGTAAAAACCAATTGCCAGTGACTTTCTAGTTGGTTGCCATCAATGACAACATCAACTATTCTCATAAGAGTGTAGAATGCCAACAATCTCCCCCTTTGGCATTGATGGCAACACTCATGAGAAAAATCCAAAATTGTTATCCAAAAGCTGAAATCCAAAAACATGTGCTCCCCCTGAGCATGTGATCTCCTCTATACATGCATTTTTCTCTCCACTGCTCCCCCTTTGACATCAATGACAAAAGATGTCATAAATAATCAAAAGAGTACAAAAATGCTACCTCAAGGTTTGTAACCGATTGGTTACAATTTGAAAGATGTCCGCCAAAATCATATTCAGACTCTGCATAAATTTATTGCTGTCATCTAAAGTTGCCTCAGTCTGCTGGATTATATCGGTGAAATAGTGCATTTGCTGCTCCGGTGATCGTTTTCCTTGTACTGTTGCCTTAGATAATTCAGCTCTCTGAGTAATCAGATTATCCAGCCTCGGACCAAGTTTATCTTTTAGTTCCCGGGCATTAGACTTTATTCTTGCCTTCTCTTTCTCAAGTTTTTCTAACTTCTCCTGAAAAACTGCCATTTCCTGCTCAAAAACTGATATAAGTCCGGATGAACCTATAATATTATCCGCAATGTCATCAATTTCCTTATGTGTCTTCTTGATCTCCTTATCAATGTCCTCAGTCAAACAATGAGGTTTAAATGCTTCCCTATATAGCTCCTTATACTCCAAAATTGTAGAATTGAGTACCAGTAAAAGTGTATCCACATGATCGGTACATTTCTTTATGGTGTTTTCAAAGAATGTGTTTTTCTCTTTTTCAACTCTCTCCTATATGATATCCTCATTCACCTTGTCTATAGTTATAACATTATCAGAAATGAATTTGGACAATGTGTCCAATTTACCTAAAGAATCCTTAATGTGATCTATTTGACATGTAGGTGCAATCATTTTTAGAATAGGTAAAGTGTTATCAATTGCCTTAAAAGCCAATGTATTGCAATCAATTATCCTCTTAATGGAATCCAAAAGTACCTCTGTGATATTGGTAGGTCTGAATTCACCTGTAGATGTACTTGGTTCTGTTGTAGGTTTCTTCTCAACAGATGTTTGACCAATCACCTTAACTATATCCTCTTTACTTCCATCAGATGTATCCATTTTGCTTTTATTTTCCTCCGGTGGATCTGTCTGTGTTTGCACCTCAACCTTTAATGGTTTCTCAGATTGTTTCAGATGTCTCTATAACTGACGGTTTCTCAGTCTCAACATGAACCTCTGCCTCTATTTGTTTCTCTAAAAGTTCTACTGCCGGATTCTCAGTCTTCGGTGGCCCTGTGCTAGTACCTTTGTCTTCTGTAGGTTTTTCAGTCTCTATCGGTTGCTCTGTTTTGATTGGTATCTCAGTTTCCTGAGAGTCAACTATTTGTGCCGGTTTCTCTGAAATCTTGCTATTATCAACATTATCTACCTTAACCTCTGAAGTATCTTTATCCACAACAATGTTTACCTCTTGAGTATCCACATTCATTGTAAAGAGTATCTCCGACTCAAGGTTACTATCATCATGTGTTATACCTTCAATATCAATAACTAGTGGATCTTTTGTGTGTACCGGTGGTGTATCCAAAGGAGGCGGTGGAAGATTATCTGTAACCTTTATGTTTGGAATACCACCAACTTTGCCTTTACCCTTGTCCTTGTCTTTCTGATATACTTTGAATGTCTTTTTAGGTCTGCTCTTTTCCTCTTGCTTTTCCTTCTCTACAAAGAATATATCCCATTTATCTGTAGTCTAATCTGCAATCTCTTTCAATTTCTTCTTTGGAGTTTACCGGATGTGCAGCTAAGAGTGCTTCAACTTTCAATTTCTTATCCAATTCCATTACAGATAGTCTTTTTGCTTCTAGTCTCATGTATAGATCATTTGGAATCTCATCAATCACTTCTATCAACACTTTCTTGTAAATGTCTAAGTGCAAAATAATACTTTCTTCAATTGTGCCTTTGTCAGAATCATTAGAAGAAATATACCATTTATTCACATTAGACAAATTTCCTTCCTCTTTTATCTCATTCAATAAATCATCTAATGTGGGGGTAACCGGTGTCTGTTTCTTCTTAGGTGTAAGCTTCTTCTTCGGTTCCCTAACTGCCTGCTGTTTCTTCCTTAGTGTCCTGGTTTTCTTAGGTGAAGGAGAGGGTACCGGTGAGGGTTTTCTCTTCCTTTCTACTCTTTTAAACTCAACAGCCTTACCACTGTCAGTATCGGAAGATGTTACAACTGGTGAAACATGTGCTTCAGGTTGTAGTCCTTCAAGTTCACTGGCAGATATACCACTAATGTTCATGATATTTTCTTTGATTTCCTTGACCTTCTTGGAGGCATCTCTAATAAATTGTTCTCTTCTCTTTGTCCTTTTCTGCATAGATACATTGCTCTCTATGGTTTCTGCATTTCCAATGAATTTCTCAGAGGGCTCTCTTGGTGCATCAAGTAGAGCTTTAGCATAAGTTTCCAAAATAGATAAGTCTACCTCATATCCCATCTCCATAACCCAAATAGTTCTAGGACTTGTTGCTTCCATCCAAGTTTCATCTCTCTTAATCACAAAACAGATTTCCTTGTATTTATCAACCATGCTCTGCGGTAGTCTCTCCCTTGCTCCCATCTTAGATTGGAATGTCTTGAAATAGTCTGTAATGTTATTAATACTGTCAGTGCCCATACCGGTGAAAGCATCTTGTATCTGTCTTCCTATCGGAATGTCATAACCAAAATCCTTGTGACCTATGCCGGGTATTTCCTTGGTAAAGTATAGCATTAGGCATACTAGAAGATTACCAAAATGAAAAGTACCTTTCTTGTCTCCCTTAATCTTCTTTAGGTTGTCAATTAATTCATCCTTTAGCCATTCACACACATCAATCTTAGCATTATTGTTCACCATTTCATATGCACTGTGAATACAAAGGCTAGAAACAGAGTTTAGTCTATTTGCATGAGTAGCTTTATAACCTAGTACCATACTCACATATCTCACATTGATATCCTTAACATCATTCACTCTAAGTGACCTGTTATCAGATGTTGCTCCGGTTAAATCCATAACTCCTCTGTTAGGAATCTTCTTGGTTTTATCAGGTCTACTACCGGTTGAAGGTAAACCAGTAACTGCCTTAATTGCATCCTTGGTTATTTTGCAAACTGATTCTAACCACATGAATTCTCCATGGACTATGCTTAATACAAGTTTGACAACTTCCTTTGGAAATTTGGGAATGTTCAGAATCTCTACAAAACCTAAATTTTCCACAACCTTATGTTCAGGTTTAATCACTCCGTTTTCATCAGTAATAACTTCATTGAATATCTTCTTCAAGTACTCAGTCCCTAGGTTTTCTATGTTGCAATGTATGTAAATTCTAGGGTCTTCTGCAAATGCTACACCCTTTGGTATTTTCGAAAAAGCTCCTACAAAGTCATCTTGTTTCGCAATCTCGAGGATAATCTTGAATACGGGTCTAGGGCGTTTAACATTTTCCACAATGGTAGGGTTCGAAATAAACTCTGGAACGGAAGATGAGGAAGCCATTTCAAAGAAAAATACCTCTAAATCGAAATTCTGAATGCTTGAAAATCACTTCGCAGCTTCGCCTTAGAATGCCTTTGCTCAATTTCGCACTCTCTGATCGTTTGAATGCTCGGTGAGTTTGAAATGAGGGTTTCCCGGTGCTTTATAGCCAAAAAAGGTTCTTTAAACTGCATTAAATGCTCGCCGGTTAAGTGAAAACTTTACACATCCGTCAGTAAAGAAGAAATGTATCTTACCATCAACTAAGGGTAGAATGCATGATTTTTAACTTACTGCAATACCCCCTAAGGATTATTCCTCAGTTAGATGAAGAATCTCCTGCCGGTGGAGGATTACTCTGTTCTACCGGTGCAGAGATAGTTTCATCAGTTCTCTAATCACTCTTCTTAATCCATTGTTTTGAAAATTCTTGCTTAACTTCGTCTACCTTTTCTTTGCCCTTCAAAGTAGATCCTTTGTTGTTTGCCGGTGCATTCTTGCTTCTACAAAATTTAGCAATGTGTCCAATCTTGTTACATGCATAACAAGTTACATTATTCCTCTTAATAGCCTTTCCATATCCTTGACCGGTTTGTGATCTGCATTGATTAGATAAATGCCCAAATCTTCCACAAACATAGCATTTCACATTCATTCTACAATTTTCTGAATTATCACCAACTTTGTTGCATTTGGAACATTTACCGGTGGGTGAGTTTATATTCTGATTATTTCTAAATCTACACTGATTTTCTCTATGACCATATTTGTTGCAATTAAAACATTTGCCATTAAATTTATAAACATTAGGTTGTCTTACCGGTTTGTTCTGATCTTGATTGTTTGCAGTACCGGAACTTTCTCCATGTTCAAATCCAAGTCCATTAGTATCTCCATCGGGTTTCTGTCTTTTAAGCATGTCATCAAGTTCTTCTAAACTTTTCTTGAATTTGTCTTTGTGTTTATTTGCAGTAGCCAACTCATTTTCCAGAATTCCAACTTGTCTCACAAGCTTAGCTTTATCATGTTGCATGTGAATCAAATCTGTCTTTAGCATATCATTTTCATGACCAAGTCTCAGATTTTCATTTCCAAGATCATTAAGTATCCTAGTCAAGTCTTCTTCATTCTTCTTCCTGTCTTCAATATCTTTACATAACCTCATAGTCATATCTTGCATTTCATTCTTCATGTTACTGTTCTCGTCTCAACTTGTTTGCAATGTCTCTAAGAGTTTCTTTTTCATCATCATCATTCTGCATCTTCTCATGAAGTTATTTTCTTTTATTTTGTGCTATAACAAAATTCTCCTGAAGTCCTTTAATGAATTCCTGTGTAATCCTCAGATCATCTTCAAGTTTGATAATCTTCAATTTTTCTGCATCAAAATCTTCAAGAGCTCCTTCCAACTGTTTTCTTAAGTTCTCCATCTATACCGGTGTCATAATTTTCCTCAAGCTGTTAGGCTTTTGAAAATAGAGGACCAGGCTCTGATAACAATTGTTAGATTCAATGACAGTCCCAAAGACACTGAGAGGGGGGGGGGGGGGGTGAATCAGTGTCTAACCAGTTTGCAGAATATTTAAACTTATTAATAACTTTGCATACTAAAACAGTGTACCGGTAAATAAGAATTATTGCAATAAACAGAAATAATAGAGACAACATAGAAACACACCATAACACAAAATATTTAACAAGGAAACCCGGTGTGGGAAAAACCTCGGTGGGATTTGTGACCCACAATATTTATTCACCGGCCAATGAATAAATACTACTTACAATGAGGGGCCTGCACATGTAGGGAGGCCAACAGCCTAGAGCTCATTGCTCAATAAAGAGTCACACTGACTACAAAATGGATTATCAAATCCAATACAATGTACTGCTCAAAACAACATCTCTCATGCCAGGTTCAGTACCGGTTTAAGCTCTGTCAATAACCAAAACCTTCGCTGTCAACTATATCACCTTATACAAAATTGTCTCATCACACATCTCTCAAAATGTCTTATAAGATCTCATACATATATGAGTCTTTTACAATATACCATGTCGGCTTTACAAAAGATAATTTCATTACAAAACAATTCATATAAACAAAACTTTTATCCCATGTCGGTTGGAGTACCAGTATGCATTGTTGTCGATGTAATCTGAATGCCGGTGAAGTGCCTGCCGGTGCCGGTGTCTGCCAATGTATGAAGTTTGTGATGCCGGGCATGTAAAAACCAATTGCCGGTGACTTGCCAGTTGGTTGCCATCAATGACAACATCAACTATTCTCATAAGAGTGTAGAATGCCAACACTTACAAAAGGTGACCAAATGATCCAAAAGGACAAAAAAAATGTATATACATATGAAGCAGCCATAGACAAGCTAACCCACACAAATAGAATGACTCCAAGTGCCAAAACAACCAAGCAATTAACCAGAGTGTCAAAACACAAAATCTAGAATTAATTGTTCCTGGAGCAAAATTCTGAAAAATGTGCATGATTGAAAATGCTCTGAAAGACCTCTCCAACACAACAAGAATAGTGAGAAACAAAGAAATTGGTTAAATTTTATGAGCTCGGAAGCCCAAGATGCATTACTAACTTTGACATGCTACGAAATGCACCAACAACAACATTAAAAAATACCTGCACCATTGGATAATACATTGAACCACCTTTTCAACGATATCTCGTTTGCCAAAAACTAACGTTGTATGACGAAGTTATGGCTAGTTGAAGAAAATCGCCTACATAAAGCCTAAAAGTGATCAAGAAAGGGCCCACCCTACTTTAGCACCCTTGCTAGGATTCTGGTCACCCATGTGACCTAGCGCTTGATAGTTAAAAAAAAGGAGCTATTAGAGGTCATGGTGCCACTTGGGCAGTAGAAACTAGAAAGTGAACGGTGGTTGGAGGCGATAGTGTAGCAAGGCCCAATGGTGGCTCCGTGTGCCACCCCCCATAACTGAGAGCCATAAACTTGAAACTATGCCAAAAAATACACCTAGACCAGCAACAAATCACGGCTTAAAAACAATGCATGATTGACACAAAAAGCACCCAAAGGTTGACTAAACGCAACAAAAAATGCATGGGGTGCAAAAAGAAAAGGGCCAATGATGCAATATGAAGGGGCCAACTGAACAATTTAACTTGATTACCTTGTACAAAATCCCTACCTCCCCAATAAACACCTAATCATATGATCCACTAGCGAGAAGAATGAATGAAGCTCATAACTATAAAGCCTTCGACTTCAACTAAATAACGCAGCCAAAAGCAAGAATTGAAGCTGATAATACCCTCTCCCATGCAATACACCTACCAATCATTATCGAGATAGGTCGTTCCAACGCAACATGCTGTAAAAAAAGATTACAACGGCCAAACAAAAGTCTAATGAATGACCTTACACAACAATAAAACCACAAAAAATGAAATAGAAAACAAGCCGATACATGCAAAATACGTCACGGAACTGGCAATGGCTGTTGGAAATTAGAGTTGTTTGTTAATATCTTAGTTGTGTTGTCATTGATTTCAAATTTGGTGTTCTAGATAGAGTTTGGTCCGGATATGGTTGTGTATCGTTGCAGGTTTCTCTAACTGGTGGTGTTGTTGAGTTTATGAAGTATATAGTGAGTTTGATATGCAGAAAAGAGTACTTAATGCTTTGGTAATTGAATGCTTTTTTTACCTTCGAATGGTGAAGGTTATGTTTTGAGGTTTTGAATATGTTGTATCGTCATGTTGTCTGGTTTGCGGATTGTAAGAGTTTGTCCTTGCTGTGTTCTGACAGTGAGAGCGTCTGCCAGACTAGTCTAGAAATTCTTTGGTGCCCTCCAGATATGTGGAATTTTGTGTTGCAGTTTGGTGGACATGTTGAGTTGGTTAGTGTACTATTTCAGTTCAGTTCTATGGTGGTGTTTTTTTTTCGGAAGTCAGTTGTGTTGGTGTTAAGTTTATTCAAATTCTGTGATCAAGAGGATAGAAGAGATGAAGGTATAATCTGAAATTAAATTTGAACTTTTGTAGTGTGAATGGAAGGATGCACAACACTTATCGATTGCGGTATTATTCTCCTCCTCATTGTATGCACGTTATATATATGTGAATGAGAGGGTACGTAGTGAAGAGATATGTCTTCCCACATGGGAAGACACATCTCTTCCCTACGTACCACTCATGATAACACAGCACGTTAACAAGCATTAAGATCATCGCTTGCTTGTCTGATCGTGAAGAACGCAATTTATTATGAATCGCTTAATCATAGTCCGTTAACATGAAAGGGTGTGACCGGTGGCAAACACCATAATTCGATTTTGATTTTATTTATTATTTATTGTTAACGTATATACTAATAGTTTATCTAATATTATATATGTTAACATGTAATCAATTCATGCATCGGAATTATGAAATTGTACAACCGATGTTACAAGAATTAACACTCCCTCTTAGCTAGGGAGGACACATTTCATGTTAGAGAAAACATCACAATTGATCCATTGATTGTGAAGAGAAGAGATATCACACCATAGTGATATTCAGAGATATGGCTCAACAATGAATATCAAGTCTCATAATACTCACCATAACTCATAGTTATCAAGTAAGGTATGTGCACTGGCATCAAGTCACATGATGCCTACCATATTGATAATGATTCATGGCATGTCCACGAATATTATGTCCATAATATTCACCATGAAGATCTCTATCATAATTATGGTTTATTTAATGATACCAACCAACTGATATCTACCATAATGTCTCAGAGATATATACTATCATGACATATCCACAGATATCAAGTCACATGATATCCATGAAGATAGATAACTTGATAATTGTAAAATCGTCACCACACAATATCAATTTGAAACAAGTGTTCATTATTGAAAAGTCGTCACCCTTCAATAATGTTTACAGGGGGCCCATGAAGTCATGGAGTCGCACACATGACAAATAAAAGAGTTTACACATTAAACATCTTAAATATATTAGTATATCAGAATAAATGAGACTCTATATCAAAATTAAATAACATTTTCAACCATACCAAATTTATCTCTAAAGTGTTCAATCTTGATCATGGAGAGAGGCTTGGTAAGAATGTCTGCAATCTGATCACCTGTACTAATATAATTCAATCGGATCACATTCCTTTCCACCATATCTCGAACATAGTGATAAAGAATTTCAATGTGTTTAGACCTGTCGTGAAATACTGGATTCATTGAAAGCTTGATGCAACTCTGATTGTCACAATAGATGACAGTAGGATTTAAGGGCTGATCAAACAGTCCTACAAGCAGTTTCCGGAGCCATACTGCTTCTCTTGCTCCCATGGAGGCTACAATGTATTCAGCTTCTATAGAACTCTGAGCAACTGAAGACTGTTTTCTACATATCCATGAGATCATTCCTGATCCTAAACTAAAGCAACATCCTGATGTGCTTTTCCTGTCAACTACGCTTCCAGCCCAATCAGAATCATTGAATCCATGTAGGTCAAGGTCTACATGTTTATATTTCAGACCAAAACCAATAGTTCCTCGAAGATATCTTAGAATATACTTTGCAGCAACAAGATGTATTTACCTAGGTTCACACATGAACTGCTTAGTGTATTAACAACATAACATATATTAGGTCTCGTGTTTACCAAATACATCAGAGATCCAATAATCTGTCTGTAGAGGGTAGGATCTGCAACCTCTAATTCTGCAACTGCTTCCTTTAGCTTGTGCAGATTTGTCTCCATAGGTGTGGTCATGGATCTACAATCCATCATTCCAAATCTCTTGAGTATATCAATGGTGTATTTTCCTTGATTAAGGATTATACCATCTGCCTGCTACCAAACTTCCAATCCAAGGAAGTAGTGAAGAATTCCTAAATCCTTCATATCAAACTCAGAGGGTAATTTTTTCTTACACCGAGAAATACGATTATCCTCTCCTGTGATTAGTAGATAATCAACATAAAGAATAAGAATTACTAATTCACCATTGATTACCTTGTAGTAGAGATTTGGATCTGCTTCATTCTTGGAAAACCCTAACTCTAAGAGATAGTGATCAATTCTTTCATACCATGCTCTGGGGGCCTGTTTCAGTCCATATAGGGCTTTCTTTAATCTGCAGACATATGATTCAGCCTTATGAATCACAAAACCTTCAGGTTGCTCCAAATAAACTTCTTCTTCAATCTTACCATTCAAAAAAGCAGTCTTAACATCCATTTAATGGACTTCCCATCCTTTAGATGCTGCAATAGCCAAAACTACTCAGACATGAGTGTATCTAGCAACAGGAGCAAATGTCTTTTCATAGTCAATACCTTCTTTCTATGAGAAACCTCTGGCAACAAACCTTGCTTTGTGCTTCTCAATGCTGCCATCTGTTGCATGTTTGATTTTGAAGAGCCATTTAGAAGATACCACAAATTTGCCTTTAGGCCTAGGCACAATATCCTAGACATCATTTTTCAGAATTGACTGAAACTCTTCTGACATAGCATCTTTCCAAACTTGATGCTTGAGAGCATCTCCAACACAAGAAGGTTTTGCATCATTGGTCTCACTCATCAAGGCAACCTAACTGGAAAATAGGTTAGGTCTCTTACTTTCTCTGAAGGTCCCCTTTGGAGCAGCATAATTTTCAGCTTCTTGAAGCATCTTTTTAGCCCAAAGTGGTCTCTTCCTAGTTTCGGGATAATGTTCTTCTAAAGGTAAGTCTTGAACTTCATGCTCAACGTTTTCAGGGGTCTCCCTCTGAATCTCAGGGGTGGGATCCTCATCCATGCTTGTAGGAGGATCTTGGTGTTCTAATTCATTAGAGCTTTTGGACCTCCTGAATGCTATGTCTTCTTCAAAGATGACATCTCTTCTTAGTTCAATTTGCCTTTGTCCAGGTATGTATACTCTGTAAGCCTTAGAGGTTTCACTGTACCCAACAAACACCCCTTTCTTTCCAGAAGGTTCTAACTTTGATCTCTTTTCTTTGGGAACATGAATATAGACTGGACACCCAAAGATCCGAAGATGACTTATGTCAGGTTTGTTACCAGTAAAGGCTTCTTCAGGGGTTTTATTATCAAGAAGAGAATGAGGACATCTATTTTGAATGTACAAAGTTGTCCTAGATGCTTCAGCCCAAAATGAGGTTTCTATATTTTGGTCAAACAACATAGCCCTAGCAGCTTCTACTATAGTCCTATTCTTTCTTTCAGCTACCCCATTTTGTTGTGGGTTATAAGGTACAGTTAACTCCCTCTTAATCCCAGCATTTATACAATAATCTTTAAACATATTAGAAGTGTATTCCCTTGTCTGTTCTTAAGGTTATAATTTTCCTACTTGTCATGTTTTCTACAAGAGCTTTGAATTCCTTAAATTTAGAAAGGATTTCTTCAGACTTTTTGTACCTCAAAAAATATATCCAAGTCTTCCTAGAATAATCATCTACAAATATTACAAAATATAAAATCCCCCTAAGGAGGGTACAGACATGGGTCCACATAAATCATAATGAACTAATTCTAATATATTTTTGGATTTACTATTGCTAGAATTGAAAGACCCTTTAGTATTCTTTCCCAAGGCACACCCCTTGCAGGCTCCTTCAGAACTGTGACTTAGCTTGGGTAAGCCAATCACCATCTTCTCTATCTTAGGTTGGGCATGGAAATGAAGGTGCCCATATCTTCTGTGCCAAAGTTCATTTGAATCTGGAGTCTCATGAATCAAGGCTTGAGGTGGAGTGGTGCAAAGTCTGTAGAGGCTCCCTTGTCTTACTCCATTGGTGTGGGCTTTCTTGATGGTGGAGTTCTTTGGCCAAGCAAGTACCTTTCGTTCCATAAAGGTTAATTTGTAACCCTTATCTTCAAGTGCAAAAACTAAGACAAGGTTTCTCTTTATACCAGATACAAATAGAACTCCAGTCAGTTGTAGGGTTATGCTCGACTTTAGGTTGATATTATAGGTTCCTATTCCCATAATTGGATAATTTGAGTCATCACCAATCGTCACTTCTTCATTTGAATTTTCCACAACTGTATCTAGGTGCTCACGAAATCTAGTGATGTGTCGAGATGCTCCACTGTCAATTACCCATGTGTTGGAAGTGGAAGTGACTTGACTAGAGAAGGTTGAGTAGAAGACCAGTTTCTCGAAATCACTCCCTTTCTTAACTTCTACCATTGAAGCCTGTTGCTTGATCCTGTCTGGACACTTCATTGCATAGTGCCCATATTGGTCACATCTGAAAAATTGTACTTCAAAAATGTCTCTCTTCTTCTTTGAAGACCCCTTTCCATTTGAGCCGTTGTCCTTCTTTCTCTTAAAGTTCTTCTTCTTTCCTTTCTTGTGGGAATTAGAGTTTAGAACTTGAATGTCCTCATTACCATTGTTTTGTTTTATTCCTCTTGTGACAAGCCGAGATTCCTCTTGAATGTAATCGGTTTTCAATCTATCAAACTTAGGAAATTTAGAACGAGCACTGATTCCTTGAATGAACGATTCCCATGAGGTAGGAACTCCATTTAGGGCCATCATAGCAAGTTCTTTGTTGTCTACTAGATGTCCCATAGTGGATAGTTGATCCCTAAGCTCAGTGATCCTCAAGAAATAGGATGTAACAGTCTCTCCTTTATTCATCTTTATATGGTGTAGTTGATTCTTCAAGGTGAGAGCCCTGCTAGTGTTGTCGATTTCATAAATGTCAGCTAGGGCTTTGAACATCTGAAAAGTTGTCTCATATTTAGAAATAACTGGCACAATGTGGTCTCTCACTGAATCCACAATTATCTTAAGAGCCTTCTCACTATCCTTGCTCCACTGAATTTTCTCTGTATCATCATAGGGTTCGGGAATTTCACTTTTGACATGGGAGTCAATTTTATTTTCTTTAAAAACAAGCATGATCTTGAATTTCCAAGATACAATATTTGATGCTCCATCTAGTCGATCTTCAAACCTAACTCCGGTTTCCATTAGGATTATAGGAATTTGATCTACTAAGAGCCGAGTGAAAGTCTATATGATCGTTACAGAATTTAAATTGATCTTCCTTAACTTAGCTCTGATACCATGTTTAGTTTATTCAAATTCTGTGATCAAGAGGATATAAGAGATGAAGATATAATCTGAAATTAAATTTGAACTGTTGTAGTGTGAATGGAAGGATGCACGACACTTATCGATTGCGGTATTGTTCTCCTCCTCATTGTATGCACGTTATATATATGTGAATGAGAGGGTACGTAGTGAAGAGATATGTCTTCCCACGTGGGAAGACACATCTCTTCCCTACGTACCACTCATGATAACACAACACGTTAACAAGCATTAAGATCATCGCTTGCTTGACTGATCATGAGGAACGCGATTTATTATGAATCGCTTAATCACAGTCCGTTAACATGAAAGGATGTGACCGGTGGCAAACTGCATAATTCGATTTTGATTTTATTTATTATTTATTGTTAACGTATATACTAATATTTATCTATTATAAATATGTTAACATGTAATCAATTCATGCATTGGAATTATGAAATTGTACGACCGACGTTACAAGAATTAACAGTTGGATTATGCTTGGTATGTTTAGTTTTTTTGTGTATCCAATTGAATTATTTTGTTTGGATCATACTTTTTGGTCTGGATATGCTTTGGGAGCTATGTCAGATGGTAATTATGGATCTCACCGTGGTGTGTGGAGATCTGCATTAAGTAATTTGTATTGGAAGATGTTTTTGGTCGACTAGTTGTTGAGCTTTATCATTTATCTACACCTTATGTTTAGTGCCAACTTTGTAGGATGTCTTAGCATGTGTGATTCGTTGGATTCGACTTAGAAGGATGTTTTGTGATGGATTTGGGTCCCTTCTTTCTCCTAAAGTGGACCGCTTTGAATATTTTTGGTCCAAGTGGCTTATTTCATGTAATAATGTTTACTCTATTGGTGGCTGACCCTCAATTAGGTTTTTGATGATCTAACTTATATTTAAGAAGTGCTGATGTATGAGTTGTGTGTGAAATAGTGTGTGGATTGATGTGAAGTGGATGTGAATGATGTGCAAGCAGATTTTGCGTTGCAAATGTGCGAAAGTCAGTTTGTGAAGAGCTCTAATGATAATCTTTCAGTGTTGACAGTGGTGTAAGACAATGGTTTATGACAGATGTGTTTTGAAGAGCACTCAAATATATTGAGAGGGGGGAGGGTGAATCAGTATATTAAGATACTTTTCAATTTTTTCACTTTATTTAGTTTCCTTCAAAATTTATCCAACAACATATATGCAAACATAAACACTAAAGAACACAAGTTTTACGTGGAAGCCCAAAATGGAGAAAACCACAACAATAGATGCAAATATTTCAATATAATTGTTTTACAATATTTGTAGGCACCAACCTACAAGAGACACCAACCCCTTAAATTTGTGAGCACCAACCCACAGGAAGTACCAACTCCCTCTTCTTAGTTTCTAGGCACCAACCTACTAGAAGCACCAAACCCCGCTACTGAATTGAGGCACCAACCCCAATACTCTTGGATTCTGATATAATTTACTTCTTCAATTTGTCAATTCTCCTTTTAATGATTCTGATAATCTGATCACAAACTTGTCACAAAATGTTCACAATTGATTCTTGCAATATCTGTAATAATACTTCACTAATCCTCCTTATATCTGAGACAATATTCCAGCAATAATTTCCTTCATCTTTACTGCTAATATCTCCTTATAATCTCAATAATAAGTATTGAATACTGTACTAGAATTCTCTCTAACAGTGCATAGGATTGTGTTCAAATTTCTTTATCAGCACCTTCGTATCAACTGTCCCTAGAAAGTCTTTAACCAGTCTGCCTCGTATTAGATCTGCATATCATAATTCTCTACAATCTCCGTGTGCCTGTTTTTATTTCTTCGACATTTACACTTAGCACTCACACAGTCTGATATATATGGTGTTTGAAAACACCAAAAAATTTCTTTCTTTTTCATACACCACCCACTCATCAAAATGAATAGCAATCCAATTATATAATTCTCATATGTCTTCTACAAGGATCGTGTCTCTTCAAGCAGTCACCGATGTTGTCCATTCAAAACTGTCAGTTATGATTTTCATTTATTGTTATAATTTAGTTTCAGTTATGTATTTGTTTAGCCTTCGAATTGTAACTTTGTTCATTGAAGACTTTGTTTGACCACCAGTTTGACTTTTGTTTTGTTTAGTTGACATAATTTATGTCTTCTTACAATCAATCGTTTTATTGGAAGTAAACAGATCCACGTTTACTTATAACAAATCATGCCTTTGAATGATCGGTCTTAGATAATTAGTTTGCATTTGTAACCAATACCTTTTGCATTATTTATCTTAACACAAATGGGTTATTAATCCTTCCTTATATTTCAGTTTTGTTTGTTATATAAGTCACTGTTATTACATAAATCCGTGCTTAGAAATACTTTCAGAACTCTGCCTTATATTGTTGTTCAATGCTATTTCTAGGTATCATTATGGGCCTCATGAACTTGTTGTGACCTTTTCACACATCGCCCCATTGCAAACGAGGACCCCCTCTTTCTTGCTTTCTGTGTTGGTTAGTTTAGGGTTTTGGCAGCATAGTGGGCAATTTTGAGTTCCCATGCCCGGGTCTCGGATTTTTGATCATGCCTAATTGTCCTTTAGGGTTTTTGACATGTTGAAGTTATAGGATCAAGTGCGTAAAATTGAGATTCTAAATGATCCTAATTTTCATCTAAATGTAGACCTTCTGAGCGTTAACGTGTTTCTGAACGTTTTAGTATGTGATTTTTAAGTGCTAAGTTGTTTCAGGACCCTTAGGAGTTGTTTTCTCGCTCCTAGGAAGTTATTCAAGTTGATTTTGCACTTTATCCCGATAGGTTTCCTTTTGTTTCGCTCAAATTTAGGTAAATTTGCCTAAGTCTCGATGCGTCTTATTGAAAATTCTAAGTGTCCAGATGATTTTGAGTGGTTAAACTGTTAAATTCCTGATGAAAATCCATATTCTAAGGCTCAACATGTCAAAATTCTTGATGGGAGGTGCTTTTTCCCCCACATTTCCGATGACCCATGATTTTCCCCCACTCAAAATCCTGATGGGAGGTGAATTTCCACTGGATTCCTGATGGACCTAATAGTTCCCCCACTCATTATCCAGACATGGAGCGATTTTCCACCAAAGAGGTAAAAAATTGACTAAGTGTGGGAATTCTTCCTGATGACCCACGTTTTTCCACCAAGACTTTTGTGACGAGATTTCATGGATTTTAATGCGGATAGTGATTCCAGACCTTAGGCCAATTTCCGCAAGTGATGATTTTAATGATTTTTGGTCCGGATAACTGTCCAAATAGGGGTCGATTTTCCCCCAAAGTGATTTTTGAGCTGAATGGCGAGATTTAAGTTGGAATTTTCATTCCAGACAAGGGTCGATTTTCCCTTGGAGGCGAATTTGTGCAAGTTTGATGAAATTTTTATTGGGATTTTTATCCCAACATGGGGCGATTTTCCCCTAGAGGTCATCTTTTATCTAAATTTTGAAATCTTTTAAATAAATTGACCCCAATTTAATTGTTTTTACAAATGTTAACGAGTATTCAAAAAATAAAAAACAATTCATAAACGATTTGCAATAAACATTAAATGATTTTTACCTTCTAGAAGCAAATCGATTTTCCCCAGGCAAAGTATAAGTATCAAAGTTTTATCCACATTGCTTGTATGGTGAAAACCTAAGGTGAAAACATGTTTAAAAGAGGGAGGCCAGCATTATAAAATTATTGTATTTGCCAAGTGTGTTTCTGATTTGGGAGATTTTTCTCTAGCTGGCGAATTTGGTGAATGTCAAGTTGACACCATTCAGGCTGAAAATTGTTTTCATTGTGAATTTTCTTCCTTTCCTGCCTTAGGCGATTTTATTTGACAGCCATGGGAGTGTGATTGAAGACATTTTTTCAGATTTTGGCGATTTTCTAGAGGTGGCGCCATTTCTCCTAGCTGGGCAATTTTTATTGGGAGGTTGAATTCCTCCATTTTTGGCGTATTTTCTTCATTTTTGGGGAGCTTCCATCATTGTTCTTTGTTGTTGTTGACTACAGACTTGCACATTCACCATTGCTGGAAATTATCTTACCTCCATTGTTGGATGGAAGTTCGATTTTCAGACAAACATTTCATTGGCAGCTCATTTGTGCCTTAGGCAATTTTGTCTAAGGGCTGTTTGGAGGAGTTTTCAGTGCATTTTCAGAGTTATTCAATGCTGTTACAGGTCTGAAACACCATTGCCAAGGGGCTGTCCTCAGAAAACATTCATTTCTAGCCACTAACCTACTTTAGCGATTTTGCTTGGAGGGCATTTTTGTGTCATTTTGGGATCATTTCCAGGATTTCCTATCACTTTGCAAGGTTCTGGTAAGTCTGAAACACATCATTTTCAGACTTGTCCTCGGAAAAGTTTTATTTTACCAGCCATACATACACACCCGGAATCGATTGTTTTCACCATGGAAAGTTAGTTTCATGAAATTTTTGCATAACACGTGACTGCAACATGTTTCTAGTGAATGATTTGTAGAGTTGCAGGTTGTCTTCAGACTTGCTGGCAAGCATTGTTGACTTTGAGAAGGTATCCTCAGACACCTTTTGAGTGAAAATCCTACTTTTCACACCTTTCCTAGTTCATTTCCCGATTCGGTATACTCCTTTGCATTCTAATTTGGATAAAATTTATAAGTATAAGGAGGTGTCTTTAGACTTTGTTAAGTCTGAAAATTGATGATTTTAATGAATTTCATGAGGGTTTCATACCCTAATCTTGTCATATTTTGTTCTATTTTCAAAATTCATTTAAAATGTGGATAAAATTCTTGATTTCCATCCATAAACTTGTCTAAATCATTTAGAAATCAGAATTATTTAATTCTGAAAATAGTTATCAAGATAAATTTTCCGAAGTGTCTAACTTCCAGCTTCATATAGGTGCAATGTCGAAGTTTGGAATTAGCATTCAGAGGGAACAAGAAAAGATAGTTGAGACGAGATTCTATCTAGAATCCAAGATGTCATCCAGGTGGAAAGAGATTAGAGGCACAAACATGCATTTCCTGAACATGGACTAGATGCGGCAGTGGATGTTCGGAATTGGAAGCCAAATTCCTTCCTCGGCTTATGCAAACATTATGAAGAATGGTATTTATTAGGCCGCTGGATTTCCGCAATCCATACATTGTAGCGAGCTAGTCCTGGAGTGTGCACGATGTTATGATCCTCGCTCTCGAATGATCAAGACTCCTAAAGGTGCCATCATTGCCTACCTTGCTGAGGATGCGATTGATGAGGTGTTTGGAATTCCACGTGGAACAGACATGAAAGATAGGACCAAGAATGAATATGAAGAAAGATATAAGAAGAAGATGGATGCGTGCAAGACCATAGTGAACAAGGAATGGATGATTGACCCTAGGTCTCATCATTCCGAGTCTCATCATTGCAAGGTTCCCAAGACAATCATGTGCACAAATTTCAAAGATGAATATAGCAATTTGGTATTCCTGCTTAACCGAGTGATGGGGATGCCACAGGGTGCAATATATGATGGATGGATGTTCTATTTCGTCCAGGATTGTTTGAAAGAAACATTGATTAACTAGTCAAAAATCATAAGTGACAATCTGGATTTTCAGCTAAGGAATGTGGAGAGGTCCAAGTCATTCGCCATGACTTCCTACTTGGTGTACCTACTTGCACAATTTGTTACCTACAAAGGATTGATATGCAAAGGTGAAGTCGGGAATGGAGATGGGCAGTTCAGGAGTTATGAATGTTATCCACAGCTGAACATGTATCAAATTGAAGATTATAAGAAACTGAATGATGCATTCACTATGTACATCACACAAATGTTGCAAGGTGGGATACACAAAAGGTTGTCCAAGGAGGCAACAAAGCTGATGGAGAAATATGGATCGCGGTACATACAGTTTCCCATATTCACATAGCTAAGGATTCATGGATTTCAATTCGAACCTTACAGGCTTCCCAGGTATCCTACAGACAGAATGATATTACTTGAGATGGTGAGAAAACTCCCAGAGTTTGATTCTATCCAGAAGGACAAGCATAAAATGGGGATGTCATTTCCTATTTCGGTAGGGAAGACATTGGAGGTTTTCCATTCTGTCGTAGCAACTAGCACAGTGATTGAAGAACTTGCATTTTATCGCCTTGCAACATACAAAAGAAGAGAAAGCTTTGATCCGAATAAGAAAGTTGGAAGGATCATGGGAGATAACTTCCTACACAAGGTAGACATAGAGGATAATTGGGCCAGCTTGATGGACTAACAAGCAATGAAAAAAAGAATGTCGTCCAAAATGTCTGTGGATTTCATGAGCAAGTGTGGACTTTTCCTCATTCCTGATCAGATATTAGATGACAAGGATCATACGCATCCACAATATGAGAATGAAATGAAGAAGGATATTTTATTGCCTCATTGATCAGAACAAGATGTAGCAGATTTGAATGCATTGATGAGAGAGGTCTTGAGTTTCTCCTGAGGATGGGTTGACAGTCAGATGAACAAATTAGTTGACATGGGTGTTATCTTCACTTATGAAAAGATGAAATGAGAGGAATCCTCTTCCGAAGATGATCAAAGAACTATCAGCAACATCAGGATTAATGTGGATGAGGAAAGCCAAGCTCCCAAGGGAAGGAAGAACACACCAAGAGAAGTCAGGGCTAGACGGAAGAAGATTGAGGAGGTTAAGAAGAAGCAAAAGATTATCATTCCTTCACCTCCCCTCAATGTCTCATCAATCGAGGAAGTTGAGAACCAAAACAAAACAAAGAGATTGAACAATGTTCCAACAAAGTGATATTAGCAGAGAATGTTCAAGATTTATATGCCACAGCTACATCTGCTCCACCTAATGAAGATGATGATCAGCCGGGATCCCCTACTATCCTTTTGGAGGTTAGAATGGGGAAGAGTGTATATGATTTGACAGGGATAATCCTAATGATGATGATGATGTTATCTCAGCATTAAGAGAGCTTGATCGAGAGATGTCTCAATGATGGTATGGAGATGGCCACTATTTCTGATTGGCTGATGAAGCGTATGGAGAAAAGAAAGAAGAGGGTAGAGACAGCCTATTGACAACATTGATGACTACTTAGCTAGAAGAAACAAGGACAAATAACCAAAGAAGGCAAAGATTTTGTCACATATAGCTAGATATGAGACAGGAATGCGGCTTGCGCATGTGGTTGTTCCTATTGGAGATATGACGAAGGACATTTCTACTCCCATGGATCTCCAAATTACTTCAGCTGCCTTTGGTTGTACTACAAAAGAGAAGGAATTCCAAGAAGTTGGTGATACTCTCAAGGCAATCAGTGCGAGATTGGATAGGGAGATAGAGAAGAAAGTGAAGTATGAAGAAGAAAATATCAAACTTAGAGAGTATATTGCAGGGATAAGGCGTGAGAATCCCACCCTTATTTCCCCTATTGTGGTTGATCGTGGACTACATACAGATTATGAGGCAGCAAGAGATACACTCTTGGAAGTGGAGAAATGGATTGAAGATACAAAGAGATAGGCAGATGATTTCCTTACTCATTTTATCCAAGCTTTTGACTGAACGACACTTATGTTCAGGATACAGTATCTAGAAGGAGTTTGGGAGGAATTCCGACCTATTTAGGAGAGGATTGTTCCACGCCTCAGAGCTTTGAAGAGAATTCCTACGTCCACATTGATCAAGGAGAATATTGTGCATAATGGAGACAGATATGATTTCCATGGCTCGTATTGTTCATTAGCCATGAAGAAATCAACTTATGAGAGCGCACAAAAGAATTGTGCAAAGACAGAAGGATCAATTCATATTCAATAAAAGATCCTTGACTCAATTGAGGAATTATTAGGGGTTGATGTCAGTGAAGCTAGTGGTTTACACTTAGGAGAATTGAGAGACAAGATGAAATTCATTTACTTCAATTAGTTGGACTCTTAGAAGAAGAGTCAGATGGATGACTTGGTCTCTTTGTTGATTCATGTTCACAATTCGCAGAAGCTCAAGCCAGATTGGGAGAACACCTTGGATGCTTGCTCGGATGCGTTGGACGTGATTGATTTACAACAGGATACCTTACCCAGCATTTCCATGGAGGAATTATAATTTGTATCAGTTAGATTCTTGGATTATGCTATGAGAGAAAGAGATGCAGAACGAAATCTTCTAGAAGATTCCCTATTTGATGACCAATTTTCTTTCTATTGGGCCATATGTTTGTGGCACCATTTTTTATGTAAACCTTGATTAGGGAAACTCTAGGGTTTTCTTGGCATGATCTTGGCCCTTGATTTTTACTGAATCTTGGCCATCCATTTTGTATGAGACTCTATATATACCCCATTGCCTCTCATTTGTAAGAGAGATTTTTGAGAATTGTTGGTAGATGCTACAGATTTGAATATAAATCATTGTTCAACTTGATGGAGATTTTTGTTCAAGTGTTGTCTTGCATTCAAGGTTCTAAATTCCTCCAAGTTAGATTAGAATTTGCTTTCAAGTTTGTTAGATTGAATGAAAGAATTTGTTGAATGTATTTGTGTGGAATCCATTTATCCATACCACTAGGCTCTTGCTGATTGTAAGTGTGCCTTGTGTGGTCAACTGGAAATTTATGCAAGCTTAACTTCAATTATTATACGTCCATTGTTATGCATCAACTTGGATGGTATCAATGTTTGATGGTAGTAATTTGAAAATCTATGAAGTACACCTTAGATGATTGTACTAAGCTTGTGTCAAAATCTATTCGACTTGATGGTGAGACCTTGCCTAGTTTGATTCCATTGAATTTGTTCACTCCTTGCATTCTAGGCTTAGAATAGATTTCCTATCCCTATTCCCTTTTGCCTCTGTTTTTTTAGAAAGTCTTGTTAGAATTGAGTCAAGAGCTTCATTGTTAAATCCTAAGTTATCAGCACACCTATTCCATATTCGTGAAAAACAAAGTTGAGTCGAACAATTGTGTAAGTCTCCAAGTGAAAACAACAATTCACATTGACCATTGAGTTACCCACTCGTCAAGAGCTGACTGTAGAAACCTTGGAATCATTTTAGTTGATCTCATCCTTGGCATTCGAGGTGATTTTGTTCAAGAGAGGGTAAATTACTTAGGTATTTTATTATGATGCTTGCATGTACATAAAACACACATCAACATCTTTTGGCGCTAGGAGGGCATGATCATGATGAATGCTTCAACAACTGAAATCAAGATCCTATCAATTCATATTCATGAGGAGTAATCTTAAGGACTTTTTGTCCCTCCTTCGCGCTCAACATCTTTTGGCACTAGGAGGGCCTGCAATCATCTTTGAAGATTATGTTCCGGAATGGTGTTGCCTAAAGAAGAACTTATTCAAGGTGAACAAAAAAGAGAGATCATTTCACAGTTCAACACTCTTGCTTGGAGAAACCAAAGTAGTCATGTTGAATTCAGACAAGTGAGAGCAGTAATTGACAAAGAAGAGCGGTTGGGAAATTTGCCTCTGATTGCCTTTGTTCTTGGAGCGGATAATCGCAAGAACCAATCTACTAATCAATAGAGAAGAAATTGAACCAGTTGAGATTTCCAAGTTTAGTAGGAATCACAATGGTGCTGCCTAATCTTGATAGAAGTAATGAGCTTGACATAGACGAACTTGAGTTCCAACAGCCGAACTTGGGAGACGAGAGAAAAATCATATCTAGTCTAAACAATCTTGCCTGGGAGGTAAAAACAAGTGCACCGCAATACATTGGAGTTACATTTGTGCTAGACGAAGAAGAAGAGATAGTTGAACGAATCGACACACAAATTGAAGCGCAAATTGAAAGGGATCTGCTTGCTCAAGAATTACAACAAGTCCGGATTGATCCTAGATAGGTCACGCTGGAGCGCATCAATTCATTTTCACCCTAAAGATTTCAAAGAATTCTAAGATCAGCTCCAGGAGAACGAAGACATTGCGAGCTGGCGACTCCTCGTACATCCAAATTTTGGAGATGAGAGGCTTCACCAAATTCCGACACAACAGATAGAAAAAGATTGTTCAATCAAGAGGACCTGCTAGGAGGAGATAATATTTTTCAAAATCCTCTATTTCAAGATCAGAATCAAGAGGAAGACCAACAGTTTCAAGAAGAAGATCAAGCGATGGAGAAAAATCAGAATCCACCACTAAATGGTGCTACCTAGTTGGTCACCAACCTGCCACCGCTTGCATTTGAAGACATACATGATATGACGAAGAATCCAGAAAACTTTTGTTCGAAGTACAATGCTAATGATTTGAACCGGACAACGGAAGATCACATCAAGATTTTTGAAGATCATTTGAGAAACAAACCGATTGAATATGGAGATGTGGCTTGCAGACTTTTTCCCTCTTCTTTGGGAGAAGAGGCGTATTACTGGTTTATCCATTTACTTGTAGGATCCATCACCTCCTGGGAAGGATTGAAGGAGGCGTTCAGTGGAAAATTTGGTATCCAAATTTCTCCATCTGAATTGCATAAACAGTTTGTTGAATGTAAAAGACAAGAGCTCGAACCTATTACTTCATTCAACAACCGGTTTCAGAAGGCTTATACAAGATTGCAAACTCCTTATCTTATTCCAGCCGCTCGGGAGATATATTATCATGCTCTAGATCCACTTACAACAATGTTTGTACGAACCAACCCCTCTCCAACAAATTTGAATGAAGCATATGCAAAAGCATTAGAAGTTAGTAAAATATTGTGTCAAAATCTTAGTGAAGCTTTGCTCAATTTGGGGTCGCTGCGGCCACAAATCAATTTCAAAACCTTAGTCAAGCTTTGGTGCATCACATGCCAATAATGAATCAAGTTTCACAACCAATGTATCCAGTAGTTCAACCATCAAATCAGTTGGCACTCCATCCTAGAGCACCCATTTCTCAAGCTCCGCAAATGCATCCAGTGTACTTGCAAAATGCCGTGACATCCATGAGGACACAGGAGGACAAGAAAGAAATGAAAGAGTTGATAGACCAAGTAAAGAAGTTATCTGCGAAGGTTACTCATTTGAGGAATTAGAACAACCAACTCTACAGTATGCATAGAAATTACCAAGGTGGTAACCAAAACTATCAGAACAATAACCAAAATTATCAAAACAACAATCAGGGTTACCAAAGCAACAATAATCAGAGTGGTAACAACCAGGGATATCATGGCAACAATCAAAATTATCAAAAGAGAACGTGGAATACTACACCTAACAATGGAAACGTGTTGTCACCTCTTGACAATCCGCCATCTATGGAGAGTCGACCGACTGAGAGAGTCTTCCTTGCGGAGGTTGCTTTATCAAACTAGTGTAGATTGCACAACACTAGTCAGCATTCAGAGTTACATTGTCCCGAATTCAAGGTTGCTGCTGATATTTTCCAACAGGAAGTGCATAACAATGAAGTATCAGAAAGCACTCCGACAACGGGATATGAAATTGTCACTACTACGAGATATGATCAAGCATTACTCATTGAGGATTTCAAATTTCCTCCAGTTTGTGAAGAAAGTTTAGTATGTGAACAGAGTGGGAGATTTCCTCCGGAATCGGCTAAGGGACCTATGGTTCCGCCTAGTTCCCAATTCCCACCTGCTTCAGCCAATGGACCTATTGAAGATTCAGATTACTATTTTCCACCATTGAATAATACTGTTTTAATTGAAGGAATAAAAGAGGTTTTCCATCAGTCGTCAGGAAATTCAGGACCCAGAGTTTATTAGAGGAATCAAAGAAATCAAGAACCTTTAACTACTTCCATTCCTCCGAATAATTTTGCTACTCCACCAAATCCGAATGCTAGCAATACACCAAGATATCCACAAGATTCACTTGAGTATAGACAGAAGAATGTTCCCCCTCCAAAAGAAGAGTTGAAAAGGCTGAGTCTGTGTGTGTTAGAGGAATTCAAGAAAGTCAAGTTGAGCCTGCCATTATTTGACTTGATGAAAGTACCCGAGATTAGAGATAAATTAATAAGTGGTTTAAATGAAAATGTTTTCGGAAGAGCTATTGCTCCAACAAATTCCAACATTTCAAGAGGTACTACAATGCTCATCAAGCTAGCATAAATGTGGTTCATGATGAACCAAATGATCAACAATTGCCAAATACGGTTTGTGTAATTCAAGGAACATCCAATACACCAGCCATGCAAAAGAAAGAAGACATGTTAGAAGGAAAAGCTTTGCTCACAAGAGATAACGCAAAACGAGTTAAGGATTCACCAAATATGACTGAAAATCCTACAAAGGGTGAAATCCTTCCAAAGAGTGAGATTGCTTCTATACAAGATGCAATAAAAAATGATGAATTTTCCAAAGAAAATGTGAAGAAAGAAGAGAACTTGCAAGTTCATAGGGATAAGCTAGCGGTAAACTATCAAGATGAGCCAGCCTCGTTCTTTCTTTTAGTGAGAATTTTTCGGCAAGCTTTTGCATAATTGTCTAGTAGATTCCGGAGCTTCAAGTAATGTGATGCCAAAGGCTATATGCGAGAAATTGGGTCTCATTCCCATACAAACTAGTAAAAGAGTTACATAGTTAGATAAGACAGAGGTTCCTGTGATCGGAGTGTTAAACAATATTCATATGCAGTTGGCTGCAAATCCAAGAGTCTAGCACTTCATAGATATATCAGTTGTAGACATTCCTGATGGATATGGTATGCTTCTGAGTCAAGATTGGTCAAGGAGATTGAATGGTTATTTTTCGACTGATTTCTCTCATATGTGGCTGCCATGGAGAGGTGTACCCAACCAGATCAAGATTGATAGCATCCCTAGATTAAGATTAATGATAACAGAATACGGGGAAAACAATGAGATTCTTTTCCTAGAAACCGATTTGGGAAATTACCGACCGAAAGTTGCAGAGGTTTTGATGCTTCAAAACCCAGTAAAAGAGATAGAAGAAAATCAAGAGATTGTGAATTCCACAGAAGTTGCAATAGAAAGTGATCATGATACAGATGAAGAAGATATGTTTGAAAGTTTTAGAGGATTTATATTTAAGAATATCCAATAGGGAGTTGAGTTAGGCAATAGCGCCCGTATTCAAGATTTATTGTTGCCGAATTCACAACACTGTTCATTCTGAATTCTCTTGCGCGATGTGCAGGATAGCTTTGAATCAGATACATAAGAGAATTCCTTAAGTTTTAACACTTGAAGAAATTAAAGAGGCCTCACCCAAGCCGGATGAGGAAATTGAAGATAAAATAAAAGAAGAGGAAATACACTACGAAGGTCAAGTTTGGACATTGAGATTTGATGGCTCGAAGTCGAATAAAGGATCTAGAGCCGAGTTTGAATTGATTAGTCCCTCAGGGGAAACTTATTTGGCCGCTCATAGATTGCAGTTTCTGTGTACAAACAATGTTGCTGAGCATGAATCCTTAGTTCATGGATTGTTGTTAGCCATTCAGAAGAAAGTGAAGATTTTACATGTGTTTGGAGACTCAGGGGTTGTAGTGAGACAAGTGCGAAAACAATATGTCTGCCATGCCAAAAGCTTGACAAGATACCGCAATAGAGTATGGGATCTCATTAAAAATTTTGATGCTTTTAATAACAAGTCAATATACAAATCACAAAACCAAGTGGCAAATGCACTTGCAGACGCTGTGAGTTCCTTGGCACCCATTGCCATGGAAGGATTTAAGAAGTTTACAATGGAGCTTGCATCATTTCCATCTGTACCAGATAATGTTACCAATTTCCAAGTTTTTGAAGATGATAAGCATATATTGGATTTTCTGACAAATACAAATATTTTCTTGAGTCAGATTATTGATGAAGAGGAATTCGAGGAAGCAGAATATGATTCTGATGGTATCTTAGATTTGAAGACGAATGTCATTCCTAAGGGAATGGTAGAGCTAGAAAGAATATTTGATTGAGATAAGATGAAAAGAGAAAGACCACATGACACAAGTGGAGGTGTCTGTGAAACAATGAATTTAGAAAATGATGAAAACATTAAGAATGAATTCATAGGAAAAGCATGCACACCTAGTGAAAGGGAAGGTATATTGAAGAACATGAGAGATCTTCCCAATGTAATTGCGTGGGGATATGATGATTTGAAAACATACGATACATCAATCATTACACATACAATTCCCTTGAAACTGAACAGTAATCCATTTAGACAGAGACAGAGGCCAGTGAACCCCTTATTGGAGCCTCTCATATATCAAGTGAAGAGTTGTTGTCAATGAGGATTATCTTTCCCGTGCGACACTTGACGTGGGTTGCCAATTTGGTACTAGTTAGAAAGAAGAATGGAGAGATAAGACTCTGTGTTGATTTTCAGAATTTGAATAGAGCATCAAAAAAGGATAATTACCCACTTCTGTCATTGGACGAGGTTTTACAGATTGTGAATGGATCACAGATGATGTCCTTTTTGGACAGGTATTCAGGATATAACTAGGTGATTGTAGAATATGAAGATAGATTGAAGACAACCTTTACCACGGAGTGAGGTACATTTGCATACAGAAGGATGCCATTTGGCTTAATCAATGTTGGAGCCACATTTTAGAGAGAAATGGACATCGCATTTCAAGACTTAATTGGAAAATGCATCATTATTTATATGGATGATATTGCAGTTTTCTCAAGGAAAAGAGAAGATTATATTGAAGATTTGAGAAAGGTATTTCAAAGATGCAAAAAATACGGGATATCTCTTAATCCCAAGAAATGCATATTCGGAGTCACAGAAGGAAAATTGTGAGGGAATGTTATCTCAGAGAGAGGAATTCCAATTGATCCAGAAAGAGTTGAAGCTATCAAAGATTAACCTCCCATGCAGTAAGAAAGAACTGAAGTCCTTTGATAAGATTAATTTTGTGAGGAAATTTATCTCTAGATTTGCTGAGATAATACAACCATTAAATGAGATGTTGAAGAAAGACGCCAATATGGAATGGACGATAAAAGCAAAGAAAGCGTTTGAAGAAATCAAGTCCGCCATCACCGAGGCTCTTGTTTTGGCCAGTCCAGATTATACAAGGCCTTTCCACTTGTATTGTTTTGCTTCTAAACATACGTGTGCTGCAATCCTTACACAGAAGAATGAAGATAAAGATGTACTTCCAATAGCATTTATGAGCACGCTGTTGAAAGAAGCGGAATTGAGATATCCGAATGTAGAGAAACAAGCTTATGCTTTGGTGAAAGCGATAAAGAAATTTAGACATTACATTTTAAGGACAAAAGTTTATGCCATAGTACCCAATGTAGTAGTTAACACACTCCTTATGCAGAAAGAATTAGGAGAAAGGAGAGGAAAGTGGGTCGCCACTATCTAAGAGTACGACATCGAGATCCAACTGTTGTGACCATTTCACACATCGCCCCATCGCAAATGGGGACCCCCTCTTTTTGCTTGTTTTTCGTTCGTTTTCGCTTTCGTTTTTAGGGTTTTGTTAGTCGGTTAGTCGTCTGGATTTAGGGTCAAGCCTTAGGGTTTTAATTTTGTCTTTTCAGGCCAAAACCCAGTCGTTTTTTGAGAGCTTTTGAGCTTCCTTTTCTAGGATGCAAATTTTGAGTGCAATGAATTCGCCAAATTGGTCTAATTTTCAATTGGAATGTTAATGCAGAGCTTAAATTTGTCTAAGTATCGAAAGTGAAATGTGAATTTTTGTCCGATTGAATATTTTGACCAAATTTTGACTTTTTTTGATTTTGATCCTGGGCATTGGAATTGATTTGTTTTCGCCTCGTGAAGTGTTAAAATGTGAAAAATCATGTTATTTTGGCCTGTAGGAGCAAAATCGCTCCTGTCCCTCAGTGAAGGACGGGAGCTCATTTTCAAATATCTCATCATCCCTGCAGAGTCCAGACAAATTTCAAGTTGGAAGTGATGGAGAACGGCGATATCTTTCCATTGAATATAAATTGAAGATTTTCATGAGCACAGAAATGCCTCCAGGAGGAAAATCGCTCCTGTCCCTCAGTGAAGGACCGGAGCTACAAATTCAATTTCGCCTTGTCCTTGCAAGATTTTGATGACTTAATGATTTGAGGACGTCCAAAGGAAGATGCTTTGCCAAATGAATATAATTTGAGATGCAGAAACGAAGGAGAATGACCAATATTGACCAAATCGCTCCTGTCCCTCTCCAAGGGACCAGGGCGAGGTACCTTGTAGCTCTCGTCCCTCTCCCAGGGACCAGAGCGATTTCCTTCATTATGCAAAATCCAGACAAAAGTCAAGGCAAGTTTACGTTCAAAAACAAAGAAAAACATAAGATAAATGCGTTGAATATAAATTGAAGATTTTTGGGACGTTCATAACAGTGCTAAATGCCTAGTTCGCTCCTGTCCCTCAGGAAGGGACCAGAGCGATTTTTGATATAATTGATTTTCTTGCAAAGTTACAAACAATGTCAAGGCATGGACGAATGGAGTGAAGAAAGACAAGTCCGTTGAATATAAACTTGGAACCTGGCAAAGTGAGGTAAAGGCTACAAAAGGAAAATCGCTCCTGTCCCTCTCCAAGGGACCAGGGCGATACAATGGTAATATTACTTCCTATACAAGTTCAAGGTCGATCCAAGTCAAGACAAGGTGGCGAGGGACACTTCAAGACATTTTTAGCAAGCACAAACATTCAAGGGTCGTCGCAATGATGAAATTCGCACCCTATGGCCTAGATCGCTCCTGTCCCTCAGGAAGGGACTAGGGCGATGTTGAATACATTAGTCATTTCATGCAAAATTTACGTAAGGACAAGATGTTGCAATGTTTTAGAGGGTCCATGGTATGATAAAAAGATGATATACAAGGGTTTTGAACGTAAAATGATCATCATTTTGAGCATGGAGACTATATCGCTCCTGTCCCTCTCCAAGGGACCAGGGCGATTTGCTTTGGATTCCTCGTTTTGCTTCAAGTTCAAGCTAAGTCAAGACGTCATAAGATAGCATATGGTCCAAGGCATCATTTGAAGATAATTCGCAAGAGTGTTGAATGTCCAAACATTGCCAATCAAGGTAAAAGCTCACATCGCTCCTGTCCTTTGGAAAAGGACCAAGGCGATACTATCAAAAACACTCACGTTCCTTCAAGATCAAAGCAAAGCGAGGTTAGGAAGAGTGAAGGACGGCGTCTAGAGTACATTGCAAAGGAGATCAAAGTGTAAAGTTGCCAAGGTCAAGGAAAAGAACGTGGATCGCTCCTGTCCCTCTCCAAGGGACAAGGGCGATGGTCCCTTTAATACGTCCAAACACATAATGAAGACAAATGGAGTAAGCGCAAAAGGAATGAGCATAGATGTTATTCGCTAACAATGAAAGATCGAGGAGCAAAGATGCATATTGAACGTGGAAATTTGGAGATCGCTCCTATCCCTCTCCAAGGGACCAGAGCGATGAGGTACGTCCCTTCCTTTTTTTCAATTTTGGCGCCAAGTAAGCAATTCGAATTTTCCTCAAATGCTAAATCAATTTAAAATTTGAATATCCATTTTATTTAGCATTTAATAGGGCGTTATCTTTTATTAATTATTTTTTGCCTTTATTTAAAAATCGAAATTCACATTTAAAAAACACAAGGCATTAATAATTAATTAATTAATTAATAAAAATCGATTTGGAGCGCTCAATTAAGCAAGTCGGCCTTGTTATTTTATTGCAAATCATTTAAAAAAATGGTTTTATTAAGCAAGTCGGCCTAAGGGGTGAAAGGATGAGCGCGCTATATATGAAGGGTGAGAGATTTCATTTTCACATAATCATTTTTACCTTTCTTCATGCGAATTAAGAAGAGGCGAATATAGTGCGAAGTGTGTTCAAAGGTGGCGCGAATTCAAACCAAGGGTGGCGCTTAGTTATCAAGGGTGGTGCGAATTTGAAGACCACATCAAATGCGAACTTGAGGATACATTAAGGCGAATTTGCTAAAGACTTGGAGGATTTGTTTGAGCGATTTGTCAAGGGCAAATTTGAAGATCATTTAAGACCACGTCTACGGCGATACTTGAAGATCACGTTCACTCCAGAGGTGGCAAAGTCAATTTTGAGGAGACCACATTGAAGACTATTTTATACCTCAAATTTTGCCTAGGCAAATTTTGTTTTTGCATTCTAGAGTTAGCTCTCTATCGAGGTATGGCGATTTAATTATTATTGCTTTATTCATTCATCGTCGTATTTCAAATTTTGAAATTTTGAATTTTGAATCTCTTAGCTCAATCGTTGTTTTTAGGAAATGATAACTCTAGCGACTTATCATGAGCTTTCCTAAAAACTTTGTCTCTCTTATTCACCGTTATTTATTGCAAAATCTAGTTCTTATAATGAAATGTTGTGTAGGTATGGCGACCCCAAAGGCGGGAGCATCCACCAGCCGCTCGGCTCTCATGAAAGAAGATCAGAAGACCGAAGAGGTGGAGACCAAGATCGTGTCGAAGTGGAGCAACATTGGAGATACCAACTTGGGGAACTTTAGCACGAAGAAGTTCCGAGAGGTCCCTTACATCGGCAAGCCATCACCTGTCGCCCGGAGAATAATAGAGAGTGGCATCATCAAGGCGGCCGGTTTTCCTCCAGCTATTCAGTGCCACGAGTTGATGATCGAGTGTGCCCGTCACTACAATCCACAGTCCAGGACAATTGTGTCCAATGAGGGAAACACTTTGGCATACCTTTCAGAGGAAGCTATAAGTGAAGCCTTCCATCTTCCAGAGCACAGGGACATGATATACAAGAGCATTGAAGGAGCCAGATCAGTGTACGATGATGATCCAGATGCTTGCCTAAGCATAATCAACAAGAACTGGCTACTCAAGAGTCGTCCCCGTCTGAGCAAAGTACCGAACACGCCGCACCGGATTGATTTCCAGGAGGAATACAGAGATTTGATTACCATGCTCAACAGAGTTACAGGAGCACCTCATGCCTTCTATTTTGAGAAATGGATGTTTTACTTCATCCAGGTGATTGTTCAAGGAAAGGGTACAATACATTGGGCTAGAATAATTAGCCATTGCTTAGACATACAGTTGAGAAGACTCAGGGCTACTAAGTCCTTCCACATGAGTTCATACGTCATCTATGCCTTAATCAGGAGCGTTGAGTACGCAGGACTACCCCACAGAGGAGTGATTGGAAGAGGACCCGGCGAGGTCAGAGCTTGTAATCCTATACCTACTTGCATCATCCGCCAGGGAAGAACTACAAGTTAGTCAATGATACTTTCACGATGAACATCACAAGGACGTTGCAAGGAGGGATTCACAACAGATTATCTCAGGATGCCCAGGAGTTCATCAAGAGGTACGGTGCTTGGTTCATTCAGTTTCCCAAGTTCACTTACATTAGAGTGCATGGATGTCCTTTACCTCCATACATGTTGCCGAGGTACCCGACAGACAGAATTGTGTTACTTGAAGTAACAAGGCAGTTGGCAACATATGTGAAGGCATTCAGACACAGACATCAGAATGGAGTCCAGGTACCTATTATTTTGGGTAATTCAGTTGAGGTATGTCCTAATGTCTTAGCCATGGATGACGCAGAGAAGGAGTTAGCCTTGTATTCTTTTTCATCTTTTGCTTGGAGGAATAGTTTTGATCCACATGGACATTTAGAGGAGACGGTCGGTAGAAGATTTAAGCATGAGCACCAAATTGAAGATTTTATGATGAACCTCTTAGATGATCTCGAAGTGAAACGAAAGATACATTCTAGATTGCCTTTGGATTTCATCAGGAAATGCAGGATTTACAGAGTGGCCGACCAAGCTCAGGACAATGGCAGGCACATCCAGTCTTCATATGATAGAGAAAGTAAAACAATAAGTTTGAATTGGAATGAGCCCGAGGCCGTGGATTTAGATGATTTGATGGCACCAGTCTTGTCTTGTACTCGCAGATGGGTAGACGTTCAGCATCAGAAGTTGAGAGAACAAGGCATAGCTATGTCTTTTACTTTGGAAGAAAAACCAGCCGAAGGTGGAGCAAGTGTTAGTGAAGGCAATCCTAATCCTAGGAATTCAGGTGAAGGTAACCTTCAATGTGCCAGTGAGGGCAATCTCCATTCGAGAGGTTCGAAGAGAAAGGAAAGATCGGAAAAGAAAGAGTCTTCCAAGAAAAAGCAAGGTGCCAACAAAGATCAAGCACCAGGTACTTCTTCCAGACCAGAGAATAGAACAGTTCGAGTGGAAGAGTCCATGGAGTCGATGGTACAGAATGACAGACAGGAGGAAGGACAGGCACAGCATGTTTCGTCAGATGGATCTCTCCAAGACTATGATTTAGAAGAAGATAATGAAGTAACATCTCCTCCCAGACAAGAAGAAATAGTACATAAAGAAATTCAAGTTCAAGAGACAAGATCGAATATCCCAGATTGGTTGAAGGAAAGATTAACCAAGGTGATCGTAATTGAGGACGAGGACAATGCAATTGACTTAGAGAGCCTTGTTGGACGTTCACATGTGATAACAGAGAAGAAGAAGGCTACAAAGATGTCCAAGATGATTCGAGATGAGACTGGATCTAGAAAACTGCAGATAGCTACACCGGTAGCAGATAAATATGAGGGTGAGATCCTAGCAGAGGATTATGATATATAGACTTTTGAGTTAGGACCATCTACAGCAGAGCAGACTTTAGATGATGCCACCGACACATTTGAGGCATTGAAGGACAAGTTTAGAGAAGAAGTAGAAAAGAATAGAAAGCTTGAGAAAGAGGTCGGTGCATGGAGGACATATTTCAGTCACATCAATGAACCTTTGGGACGTCAGGATCCAGTTAGATCACCAGTGCAGGCATTGCCCCTTCAATCGATCAATGAAGCAGAAAGATTCAGGAACCTGGTCCAGCGTACATGTAGTTGGATGGATAGATCTCATACAATGGCTATAGAATTTGTTACAAGGATGTTGAAGATCATTCATCAGGCTATCCAAGTTCTTGAGATAATCCACAGATTGATGGCAACAGTAGCTGCATTTGCCCATACCAAGGACGTTGTCATCCCTGTCTTGAAAGTAATAAGACACACATCCAGAAAAATTTTAACGCAGGAGAGGATCTTAAAAGGTGATTCTCACAGTTTGTTTCAGTGGTCAACCCTACTCCATATAAAGAGTGTTCTCTTCGAGGACATCAGTGTTAGATGTGGTCAAGTTGAGGAGGTGATCAATCCGATCCAGGACAGAGTATTTGAGGTACTTCGTACCATTCTTGGCAGAAGGATCGAGGTCGAGACAGATGTGAATATCCAGGAATTTGAGGATAGAATCAAGATCGTCTATCGTAAGGACGCAGATGTTACAGATGAGCAGTATGATCAGATGTATGCCACCATGCTCCTGATTGATAGAACAAAGGAACTTGAACCTACTTGGGACGCAGCTCTTCTAGATGCATTCGATCAGGTCATCCACTTAGAAGAAAGTATCAAGAATCTTCCCGAGATTCCAATCACAGAAATCGAAGGAATCGTGACAAAATTCATTGCATATGCTAAGAAAGAGAATTGGAAAGGGAATAAGATTCTAGATGAAAGGTTGTTACAAATGACATGACATCTTATTTCTCATTGGTTGATACCTCCTAGATTTTTGTGCCGAATTTAATATTTGGTTATGTATTTAATATTGTTCAGTAAAAAGGAGGTCATTTGTAACAAACCCTAATTAGGGTTTAGGTGTCATGATCTTGTCCGTTGATTTATTTTCAATCTGGACCTTTCATTGTAACTGGGGATGCTATTTATACCCCCATTTTTCATTTCATTTGATAATAGTTAATAGTCGAATAGTTAGATAAGAGTGAAAGAGAGAAATTAAAGTTAGAAGTAATTCTTATTTTGTAGCAAGATTGAGTCTTGAAGAGAGAAACTCAAGCAATTGTTGTATATGATGACTTGGAAATCAATAAAATATTGAAGTTATGGTGTTTTGTTGCAAATTTCTTAAGTTATCTTCATGGTTGTTGGATGTACTTGAATCACGCTCAATCAAAGTAGTTTGTTAATTTGAAAGACTAAGTGTGAGATTTGACATTTGGTAAGATTCGCAATCCAAACCACTAGCTTCTTGCTGATTGTAGGAAAGCCTTGCGTGGTCGACTGGAGAACATTTTGAGTCTTTAACCTTCAAGCATTGTCGTATCTAGGATATGTACCTTCGTAGTAGTGTCCTTGGTCTTTGATGCATTGAACATCATTATTACCTTAGAAGATCGCACTAATTTCAATTGAGTTGTTATCTTATGGCAAAATTGAAGTTGGTTGAGTCTTGCCAAATCTCATTCATGCTAAGTCGTTCATAGGGTTAGGCTAGATTAGACCTCTTAAACCCTATCTTTTTTTTTTTTTTGAAAGTTCCTTTAGTTTAGTAAAATCTTCGAGCTTTGAATACGTAAGACCCCTTGGAGGAAACAGCAAATCACATCATACCACTAAAAAGCTTGTCCACACGTGGAGACCCCACTAAAAGAACCTTGGAGTCCATCTAACTGATCCTTTTTGCAGATCTTCAGCAGTTAGAGACTATTTTCTCAAGAGAGGATAAGATGCCTAATGGTATTTTATTCTGTGTATGATTGTGTACGAAATACACGTCAACACCAACCAATGAGACTTGCTAGAGGTCAGGCCTTAGCGCAAACTTTAGCAGTGGATGGGCCCGGATTGGTCCAACAAGTCTATGCAATTGGGGATGTCACTCCAGATGAATGGTATAACGATATTGTTTTCTTTTTACTGAAATAGAAGTGTCCCACTCGTATGAGCCCCGCTCAGAAGAGAGCATTGAGATTGAAATGTCAACATTTTATGTTACAAGGCTCGGTTTTATACCGAAGGAATCATGAAGGAATATATTTGCGATGTGTTGGCAAAGATGAAGCGAAACAGATTATGGAGCATTTTCACAACAAATTTGGGACGGGTCATGGTGCAAGCTTGGCTACTGCACACCAAATTTCGAGAGAAGGCTATTACTGGCCAACCTTGTTTTGAGATTCATCTAACCAACCTAGCTAATCCAAATGTTGAATTGGCCTAGCGGCCTTAGACATTTGGTGACTCAACTTACTTGCTTCTGTTAATTATCTTTCGTATGTTAACTTGCTTTTGGAGATTAGTTGTGATTACTATTTACTGTGTTGTATTTACCATAGACGTATGTATCCGATTATCTATTTACATTACTGATTGATAGTCGATCTGTTATTAATTGATTTGTTATTATATTAACTAAATTGATTATACATAACCGATTATAATTGAATCGGTTTGGAAGTAAAACCGATTACAATTATGAATTGGCTTGTGTCCCTTTGCCTTCACGTCTCATGGTGCATAGTCATGACTTCTTAGGAAGTCATTTGGTATCATATATATGTATGATACAAATTCCTTTGGAAAGGAAGAACATGGTGGTTGGTAATCGGCAATTATATACATTCAGCAGAAGATAATAATCAAGATTGAATTAAGTATTCACCCTGCAGATCAAAGTATACCTATAGATCGTGGCAAATAATATACAGCAGTCTATAACATATACATACATTAGTTTGTGATACTCTCTTCCCATGAATGCAATATATCTCCTGCAGATTGGATTTCCACTGTACATAGTTTGAATTAACATGGTATCAGAGAAGCTATGATCTGGGAGAGCACGGGCAGATAGAAGGCTCTTGATTATTGGTTCATCATCGAATGCATCGTTATGAGGCTTGTGGAGAGTGTAGTCGACATCATTGTTGTATGCACAGATTTGGTTTGACTGCAATGGTTTGAACTTTGAAGGGATTAATCCATGTAATGGGCTGTGACTTGCTGCCTTGCGCGAGAGGCCTGCATATATCTAAATCGCAGATTCATTCACATTAATCGAGAGTTTCTATTTTGTGCTCGACATTTAAGGCTCCCATATTTCCTTATCTCATGGGTTACTACCATTTTGTAGATTTGAGTATGGCTAATTGGTTTACAGAGTTATGCTTTGGCGTCGCAAGTATGAACTGATGGCGGAGTGCTCCATGCATATGTTATGAGTGATTTGCTCACGGGGATCTTCAGCGGCCTCATAAATTCGAGATCTTCTTCAGCTACTCAACCACAACAACTTGGATTGGTCGAATCTGTTGGGCCATGATCTAATGGGGCCTGATATATATATATATATTAATGAGTCCGTTTGTGACATTATAAAGTGAGGTGTATAATCAGGGTCTTCTCTATGGTTTGAGAGGCTATATTTCATCGCAGATAATTAAAATTGATGTTATATTATTTACTGAGTGATCTTTATACAATATTAATGTGAAATATTTTGGAGGATTATCGACACCATCCCTCTATTGGGTGATTATATTGCCGTGAAGAGCTTTTAATAATTGATGCCAAACTATATTTCTGGAAGGCTGTGTTGGGCATTAGAAGTCAAGCGAACGTGTGAGTTAGTTGTGGGATACCACTTCCTTGGTGCGGCTCTTCAAGAAATCTGAGATTCTAACAACACCATTACCTGCTAGACGTTCTTATAAATTCAATGCTAGAGTTGTTGTCTACTAGGGCTATGCACAGTGATGCAGTATCTGAAGAATGACATCTGTATCATTCAGTAGTTGTGAAATCTACTTTCATGCTTCAAGTACAGCGGATGCCACCTTGGTCTAGGATACAAGGATGATACCAATGAATTTTGGTTCAATGCCAAAGGAGATACCTTTAATTGTCGCCGATCCCACAATGCATTTTTATGAGACCTCTGTATTGCTTGTACCATGGCAAACAAATGCCCACGACAGAAAATGTTGGTCAACTTCCTAAATCATTCATGAGATACTACAGTGGTGCAAAGATCAAGAAAGAACAGTTGGTGGATTGTCAGGAAGACTAATCAATTAAGATACAAGTTTTCATGGTTGAATTATGTTTATGAATTTTTTCATATAGTTATTAATTCATGCTATAGCGAACCATGTATGATTCCAGCATTGATACTCCTCTTCGATAGTCTTGAACCCTTTTTAATCTCTCTAAATGCTTTCAGGACGAAGATTGGATTCAAGGGTGGATGAGCTTGACATATCCTGTGAGGAAGCATCACAGGCTGCTGCCATGAAATTGAGATGGTGGCTGGAGATGTCCCTTCGAAGAAGAAGAATCAACACTCAGAGGGAGCTTGACATTTCAGATTAAGAGGGAGTCTAACATTTCATCAGAGGCAACCTTGGACGAGGAGATCAGAAAGTTGATATTTGGTTCGGAGGGAGTGGACCATATCAAGATGGTTTCTCTAGTATCACCATGTTAGAGACATGGTGAAAAGGTATGCTATTCACTTAAAATACATTAGTACTAATGAGCAGATGATAGACATTCTCACCAAGCCTCTCTTCAAAATAAAGTTTGTGTACTTTCGAGGTAAGCTTGGTATGATGGAGAATGAAGCCCTAGCTGAGATTGAGTCTCAACATCATTGATTTAGTTATATGTTATACTAATGTATTCTTCTATGTGAGCAAAGATGTTTAATGTGTAAACTCTTGTTTAATGGCATTTCTCCTTGAGAAGAGTTTTGAGGTGAAAGCCCTCTTCTCCACCCTCTGATATGGTTCATGGTGGATGTCATGTGTGTGACGCTATGACAAAATCATGTGAGAGAGTCCGTGATGATTTCCTTGTACTTGTGCGTTTGCCCTCTGGACGAACAATGATGAATATCATTGTGAGGTGATGATCTCACAATGATGAACACTTGTACATCTCACCATTATTGTAAGGTGACGATCTTACAATATTGGTTGGTTAAACCATTATGGTGGATATCATGTGACGTGATATCTATGGATATGCCATAATGGTTGATATCTTGAGAGGTAATATCTATGGATAAGCCATTATGGTGGATATCATGAGATGTGATATCCATGGATAAGCCATAATGGTGGATATTACATAAAGAGATTCATAGTGGATTTCATGTGACGTGAAATCCATGGACATGCCATAAAGTAATATCTTTAGATATACCATGATGGTGGATATCATGAGACGTGATATCTATGGACAAGCCATAATGGTGGATATTACAATAAAAGATTTATGGTGGATATCATGTGATGTGATATTTGTGGATATGCCATAGCCCCTGATATCACAATGAGGTGATATCTTTCTCCCACACAATAGATGAAGCTATTGTGTTCACTATATGTAATATAGCTTATTTGAAGCATAGAAGAATTCCTCCCTAGCTAAGAGGGAGTGTTGAAGATATTATAGATACGGTCGGATTCGTCTAACCAACCTAGCTAATCCAAATGTCTAATTGGCCTATTGGCCTTAGAAATTTGGTGACTCAACTTACTTGCTTCTGTTAATTATGTTTCGTATGTTAACTTGCTATCGGAGATTAGTTGTGATTACTATTTACCGTGTTGTGTTTACCATAGACGTATGTATCCGATTATCTATTTACATTACTGATTGATAGTCGATATGTTATTAATTGATTTGTTATTATATTAACTAAATCGATTATACATAACCGATTATAATTGAATCGGTTTGGAAGTAAAACTGATTTATGAATCGACTGGTGTCCCTTTGCCTTCACGTCTCGTGGTGTATAGACACGACATCTTAGGAAGTCATTTGGTATCATATATATGTATGATACAAATTCCTTTGGAAAGGACGAGCATGGTGGTTGGTAATCGGCAGTTATATACATTCAGCAGAACATAATAATCAAGATCGAATTAAGTATTCACTTTGCAGATAGAAGTATACCTATAGATCATGCCAAATAATATACAGCTGTCTATAACATATACATACATTAGTTTGTGATACTCTCTTCCCATGAATGCAATATATCTCCTCCAGATTGGATTTACATCATACTTAGTTTGAATTAACACTGACAAATATAGATATTTTTTTGAGTCAGATTATTGATGAAGAGGAAGTTGAGGAAGCAAAATATGATTCTGATGGTATCTTAGATTTGAAGATGAATGTCATTCCTAAGGGAATGGTAGAGCTAGAAAGAATATTTGATCGAGATAAGATGAAAATAGAAAGACCACATGACACAAGTGGAGGTGCTTGTGAAACAATGAATTTAGAAAATGACGAAGACGTTAAGAATGAATTCATAGGGAAAGCATGCACACCCAGTGAAAGGGAAGGTATATTGAAGAACATGAGAGATCTTCCCGATGTAATTGCGTGGAGATATGATGATTTGAAAACATACGATACATCAATCATTACACATACAATTCCCTTGAAACCAAACAGTAATCCATTTAGACAGAGACAGAGGCCAGTGAACCCCTTATTGGAGCCTCTCATATATCAAGTGAAGAGCTGTTGTCACTGAGGATTATTTTTCCCGTGCGACACTCGACGTGGGTCGCCAATTTGGTCCTAGTTAGAAAGAAGAATGGAGAGATAAGACTCTGTGTTGATTTTCAGAATTTGAATAGAGCATCAGAAAAGGATAATTACCCACTTTTGTCATTGGACGAGGTTTGACAGATTGTGAATGGATCACAGATGATGTCCTTTTTGGACAGGTATTCAGGATATAACCAAGTGATGGTAGAATATGAAGATAGATTGAAGACAACCTTTACCACAGAGTGTGGTACATTTACATACAGAAGGATGCCATTTAGCTTAATCAATGTTGGAGCCACGTTTCAGAGAGCAATGGGCATCACATTTCAAGATTTAATCAGAAAATGCATCATTATTTATATGGATGATATTACAGTTTTCTCAAGGACAAGAGAAGATCATATTGAAGATTTGAGAAAGGTATTTCAAAGATGCAGAAAATACGGGATATCTCTTAATCCCAAGAAATGCATATTCGGAGTCATAGAAGGAAAATTGTTAGGAAATGTTATCTCAGAGAGAGGAATTTCAATTGATCCAGAAAGAGTTGAAGCTATATCAAAGATTAACCTCCCATGCAGTAAGAAAGAACTGAAGTCCTTTGATAAGATTAATTTTGTGAGGAAATTTATCTTTGGATTTGCTGAGATAATACAACCATTAAATGAGATGTTGAAGAAAGATGCCAAGATGGAATGGACGATAGAAGCAAAGAAAGCATTTGAAGAAATCGAGTCTGCCATCACCGAGGCTCTTGTTTTGGTCGGTCCATATTATAAAAGGCCTTTCCACTTGTATTTTTTTGCTTCTGAACATACATGCGCTGCAATCCTTACACAGAAGAATGAAGATAAAGATGAACATCCAATAGCATTTATGAGCGTGCCGTTGAAAGAAGCGGAATTGAGATATCCGAATGTAGAGAAACAAGCTTATGCTTTGGTGAAAGTGATAAAGAAATTTAGACATTACATTTTAAGGACGAAAGTTTATGCCATAGTACCCAATGCAGTAGTTAAGACACTCCTTATGCAAAATGAATTAGGAGAAAGGAGAGGAAAGTGGGTCGCCACTATCCAAGAGTACGACATCGAGATCCAACCAATGAGACTAGTTAGAGGTCAGGTCTTAGCACAGACTTTAGCAGTGGATGGACCCGGATTTGTCCAACAAGTATATGCAATTGGGGATGTCACTCCAGAGGAATGGTATAAGGATATTGTTTTCTATTTTTTGAACCAGAAGTGTCCCACTCGTATGAGCCCCGCTCAAAAGAGAGCATTGAGATTGAAATGTCAACATTTTATGTTACAAGGCTCGGTTTTATACCGAAGGAATCATGAAGGAATATATTTGCGTTGTGTTGGCAAAGATGAAGCCAAACAGATTATGGAGCATTTTCACAACAAATTTGGGACAGGTCATGGTGCAAGCTTGGCTACTGCACACCAAATTTTGAGAGCAAGCTATTACTGGCCAACCTTGTTTCGAGATACTCATGAACATGTGAATATGTGTCATACATGCCAGGTAGTTGTTATTTGAGAAAAGAATCCAGCCATGTCGTTGAAACCCATGATCGAGTCTGGACCTTTTGCTATATGTGGTATCGACTTTATCGATAAGATCAATCCACTTTCCTCCGTGCAACACAAGTACATTCTAACCACGACTGATTACTATAATTGGTGGTCAGAAGCTTAAGCTTTGAAGTTATGTATGACTGATGTGGTAATCAAATTTTTAGAGGAGAACATTATTACCAGGTTTGGATGTCCACATACTATTGTTTGTGATAATGGATTTTCTTTTACATCATTAAAATTTTCAAATTGGGCTTTTGAGTATGGTATAACCCTTAAATTTTCATCGAATTATTATCCTCAGGGTAATGGATTAGCCGAATCTACAAACAAGAATTTGCTAAGTGTGATCAAGAAATTGGTAGAGAAAAGTCCAAAGGACTGACACACACAATTGAGATTCGCCCTTTGGGCAGATAGAACGAGAGTGAAGAATTCATTGGGGACTTCCCAATATTTTCTGGTATATGGCCAAGAGCTTGTCTTCTCGGTACAACTGAGAATTCCAACATTAAGATTTATCCAAAATTACATGGAAGGTGAAGACAGAGTGCAAACAAGATTGACACAATTGCTAAAATTAGAAGAAAAGAGAGATATGGCATTAGAAAATTTCGCCAAACACCAGGGCATAGTTAAGAGATGGTTTGACAGACAAGCACGGGTAAAAGCCTTTAGAATTTCTGACCTAGTGCTGTATCGGGATAAAGCCCACGAGAGAAGGGGAGATCATGACAAATTTGACAAACTATGGAAAGGCCTGTATCAGATTGTTGAGATACTCGGAGAGAATGCATTCAAGTGAGAACTTTAATTGGTGAGGATGTCTCGTTGCCCGTCAATGGACAATTCCTCGAAACCTGCCCCTATATCATAGTTAGAGTAGGTTTTCTTTCGGTTTGCCTTTGTTTAGGTTTGCTTCCAGTTTTGCTTTAGGTTTAGGTCGGCTTGCTTAGGTGTTAGTTCTGAGGGATATCTGGTTGTGATGTGGGAGTTGTTGTTAAGACACTCTGCGTTTCACCAAGTTTTGTTCGGTCCATTTCTTGAATGATACCTCATGAAGTTCTTTTGAATTGGAGATTATTTTTGTATAGCGTATCATGGGTTAAATCCGTATTTGACAGGAATTGAAAACATTTATTGTATCTTGATGCAGACATCATTCAATTATCATATTTGACACATTAATTTTGTCCGAGATTGTAAATTTTCAGGTGAAGTAGTGGCTAGTGAAAAATCTTATATCCTACATTAGTACCACTGTAATTCTTGAACCCTAGTAAACTTCGTTGCTTATGAACCAAAGAAATTGATGGAATATGAAAGTACATGAAAAGAAAATATCATTTAGAAAAAGAAAGAAAAAGAAAGAAACGCAAAAGAAATGAAATATCTAAATTGGCTAATGGGAACATGCGAGTAACTCCATCGGGGCTATAGACGCCTGGCCGGTAGTGCAGCAATATTCGTAAGATTCCGGCAATAACCTTGTCGGGGCTATAGACATCTGACTGGCAGTGATGCTCTATCCAGGTTGATTTTGGAGTATGGACAACTCATGTAGCTAGTCCCTCTGAATCCTCTGACTTTAGAATAATCTCGTGATGGTAATGAACACAATTGCAGACACATGGATAATCAGTGACAAAGTATCTTGATAGAATTTTTGGATTTTGTCCTTTCAAATGTGTTTTCTAGCTTTTTCATATGTTATACAAGGATTAATTGAATGATCTAAGAGTTGGATTGAGCTTTGTTCTCGAAATGTTCAGGTACATTTCTTCCATGGAGTCGCCAGATGTTGTGACCTTTCACACATCCCTCCATTGCAAACGGGTACCCCCTCTTTCCTGCTTTCTATGTTGGTTAGTTTAGGGTTTTGGTAGCATAGTGGGCAATTTTGAGTTCCAGTGCCCGGGTCTCGGATTTTTGATCGTGCCTAATTGTCGTTTAGGGTTTCTGACATGTTGAAGTTATAGGACCAAGTGCGTAAAATTGAGATTCTAAATGTTCCTAATTTTCGTCTAGATGTAGACCTTTTGAGCATTAAGGTATTTCTAAACATTTTAGTCGGTGATTTTTAAGTGCTAAGGTGTTTCGAGACCTTTAGGAGTTGTTTTCTCGCACCTACGAAGTTATTCAAGTTGATTTTGTGCTTTATCCCGATAGGTTTCCTTTTGCTTCGCTCAAATTTTGGTAAATTTGCCCAAGTCTCGATGCGTTTTATTGAAAATTCTAAGTGTCCAAATGATTTTAAGCGGTTAAACTATTAAATTCCTGATGAAAATCCATATTCTAAGGGTCAACATGTCAAAATTCTTGATGGGAGGTGCTTTTTCCACCACATTTCCAATGACTCATGATTTTCCCCCACTCAAAATCCTGATGGGAGGTGAATTTCCACTGGATTCCTGATGGACCTAATAGTTCCCCCACTCATTATCCAGACATGGGGCAATTTTCCATCAAAAAGGTAAAAATTTGACTGTGTGGGGGAATTCTTCATGATGACCCACGTTTTTCCACCAAGACTTTTGTGACGAGATTTCATGGATTTTAATGTGGATAGTGATTCCAGACCTTAGGCCAATTTCCGCAAGTGACGATTTTAATGATTTTGGGTCCAGATAGCTGTCCAAATAGGGGTCGATTTGCCCCCAAAGTGATTTTTGAGCTGAATGACAAGATTTAAGTTGGAATTTTCATTCTAGAAAGGGGTTGATTTTCCCCTAGAGGCGAATTTGTGCAAGCTTGATGAAATTTTTGTCAGGATTTTTATCCCAACATGGGGCGATTTTCCCCTAAATATCATTTTTTATCTAAATTTTAAAATCTTTTCAATAAATTGACCCAAATTTAATTGTTTTTACAAATGTTGACGATTATTTAAAAAATAAAAACAATTAATAAATGATTTTTTACCTTCTAGAAGCAAATCGATTTTCCCCAAGTAGGTATAAGTATCAAAGTTTTATCCCACATTCTTTGTATGGTGAAAACCCAAGGTGAAAACATGTTTAAAAGAGGGAGGCCAGCATTATAAAAAAATTATATTTGCCAAGTGTGTTGCTGATTTGGGCGATTTTTCTCCAACTGGCGAATTTGGTGAAGTGTCAAGTTGACACCATTGAGGCTGAAAATTGTTTTCACTGTGAATTTTCTTCCTTTCCAGCCTTAGTCGATTTTATTTGAAAGCCAATGGAGTGTGATTGAAGACATTTTTTCAGATTTTGGCGATTTTCTAGAGGTGGTGCCATTTCTCCTAGCTGGGCGATTTTTATTGGGGGGTTGAATTCCTCCATTTTTGGCATATTTTCTTCATTTTTGGTGATCTGCCATCATTGTTCTTTGTTGTTGTTGACTTCAAACCTACACATTCACCATTGCTGGATATTATTTTACCTCCATGGTTTGGCTGGAAGTTCGATTTTCAAACATACATTTCATTGCCAACTCATTTGTGCCTTGGGCGATTTTGTCTATGGGCTCTTCGGAGGAGTTTTCAGTGCATTTTCAGAGTTATTCAATGCTGTTACAGGTCTGAGACACCATTGCAAAGGGGCCGTCCTCAGAAAACATTCATTTCCAGCCACTTACCTACTTTAGCGATTTTGCTTGGAGGGCATTTTTGTGTCATTTTGGGATCATTTCCAGGATTTCCTATCACTTTGCAAGGTTCTGTTAAGTCTGAAACACATCATTTTCAGACTTGTCCTCAGAAAAGTTTTATTTTACCAGCCATACATACACACCCGGAATCGATTGTTTTCACCATGGAAAGTTAGTTTCATCAAATTTTAGCATAAAACGCGACTGCAACATGTCTTTAGTGATTGATTTATCGAGTTCCAGGTTGTCTTCAGACTTGTTGGCAGCCATTGTTGACCTTGGGAAGGTGTCCAAAGACAACTTTTGAGTGAAAATCCTACTTTTCACACCTTTCCTAGTTCATTTTCCAATCCGGTATACTCCTTTAAACTCTAATTTGGATGAAATTTGTAAGTATAAGGAGGTGTCTTCAGAATTTGTTGTATGAAAATTTGATGATTTTAATGAATTTCATGAGGGTTTCATACCATAATCTCGTCATATTTTGTTCTATTTTCAGAATTTGTTTAAAATGCGGATAAAATTATTGATTTCCATGCATAAACTTGTCTAAATCATTTAGAAATCAAAACTTTTTTAATTCTGAAAATAGTTATCAGGATAAATTTTCCAAAGTGTCTAACTTCCAGCTTCATACAGGTGCAATGTTGAAGTCCGGAATTAGCATTCGAAGGGAACAATAAAAGATAGTTGAGACCAGATTCAATCCAGAAACCAAGATGTCATCCAAATGGAAGGAGGTTACAGACACAAACATGCATTTCATGAACATGGACCAGATGCGATAGCGGATGTTCAGAATTGGAAGCCAAATGCCTTTCCCAGCTTATGCAAACATTATGAAGAGTGGTATTTATCAGCTAAGTCACAAGGTTCGAATTCGAATTTGAATTCGACAGCCATGAAATTCGGATGAAATTCGACAAGGGAAAAATTCAAAAAAAAATTCGGATAAAATTCACTTTCTATAATTTTGTTTATTTTTAAATATATGTATACTTCTAATAAATTATCAGAATAGCAACCCTTGTTGGAGAAAATCCGAGGGCGACCCAGCAGTTGCTGACAGCCATGACCCAATAGATACAAAGCATATACAAAGAATACCCACGACCAACTGAGTTGTGTTTAGAGGCGGATAGCAGTGCTTTATAGAGGAAATTCAATTAAATTCGAATTTTTTTTATAGAAGTTTGAAATTTGATTAAGTTCGAAGCTCATCCATGAAAATCGCCGTATCCTGTGACTTAGTTTATCAGGCCACTAGATTTCCGTTGTCCATACAGTGTAGTGAGCTAGTCCTAGAGTCTGTACGATGTTATGATCCTCGCTCCCGAATGATCAAGACTCCTAAGGGTGTTATCATTGCCTACCTTGCTGAGGATGCGATTGCTGAGGTGTTTGGAATTCCATGTGGAGCAGACATGAAAGAAAGGACCAAGGATGAATTTGAAGAAAGATATAAGAAGATGGATGCGTGCAAGACCATAGTGAACAATGAATGGATGATTGAGTCTAGGTCTCATCAATCCAAGGCTCCCAAGACACTCATGTGCACAGATTTCAAAGATGAATATAGCGATTTGGTATTCCTGCTTAACCAAGTGATGGGGATGCCACAGGGTGCAATATATGATGGATGTATGTTCTATTTCATCTAGGATTGTTTGAAAGGAACATTGATTAACTGGTCAAAAATCATGAGTGACAATCTGGATTTTCAACTGAGGAATGTGGAGAGGTCCAAGTCATTCGCCATGACTTCCTACTTCGTGTACCTGCTTGCACGATTTGTTACCTACAAAGGATTCATAAGCAGAGGTGAGGTCGGGAATGGACATGGGCAGTTTAGGAGTTATGAATGTTATCCACAGTTGAACATGTATCAATTTAAAAGATTATAGGAGAGTGAATGATGCATTCACTATGTACATCACACAAATGTTGCAAGGTGGGATCCACAAAAGGCTGTCCAAGGAGGCAACAAAGTTGATGGAGAAATATGGATTGTGGTACATATAGTTTCCCACTTTCACATACCTAAGGATTCATGGATTTCAACACGAACCTTACAGGCTTACTAGGTATCCTACAGACAGAATCATATTACTTGAGGTGGTGAGACAGCTTCTGGTCTTTGATTCTATCCAGAATGACAAGCATAGAACGCGGATGTCATTTCCTATTTCGGTAGGGAAGACATTGGAGTTTTTCCATTCTATCGTAGCAGCTAGCACAGTGATTGAAGGACTTGCATTTTATCGCCTTGCAACATACAAAAAAAGAGAAAGGTTTGATCCGAATAAGAAAGTTGGAAGGATCAGGGGAGATAAGTTCAGAATGTCTGTGGTTTCATGAAGAAATGTGGACTTTTCCTCATTCCTGATCATATATTAGATAACAAGGATCATACGCATCCACAATATGAGAATGAAATGAAGAGGGCTATTTAATTGCCTAATTGGTCAGAACAAGAAGTAACAGATTTGAATGCATTGATGAGAGAGGTCTTGAGTTTCTCCCGAGGATGGGTAGACAGTCAGATGAACAAATTAGTTGACATGGGTGTTATCTTCACTTATGAAAAGATGAAACAGGAGGAATCCTCTTCTGAAGATGACCAAAGAACTATCAGCGGCATCAGGATTCATGTAGACGAGGAAAGCCAAGCTCCCAAGCGAAGGACGAACACACCAGGAGAAGTTAGGGCTAGAGGGAAGAAGATTGAGGAGGTTAAGAGGAAGAAGCAAAAGATTATCATTCATTCGCCTATCATTCCTTCACCTCCCCTCAGTGTCTCATCAATCAAGAATGTTGAAGTACCAGAACAGAACAAAGAGATTGAACAATGTTCCAACATAGTGATATTACCAAAGAATGTTCAGGATTTCTATGTCACGGCTACATCCGCTCCACCTAATGAAGATGATGATCAGTCAGGATCCCCTATTGTTCTTTTGGAGGTTAGTTTGGGCAAGAGTGTATATGATTGGACTAGGGATAATCCTGATGATTATGATGATGTTATCTTGGCATTGAGAGAGCTTGATCAAGAGATGTTTCTCGATGACGATATGGAGGTGGTTGCTATTCCTAATTCGCTGATGAAGAGTATGGAGAAAAGCAAGAAGATGGTAGAGAAACGGCCTATTGATGACATTGATGACTACTTACCTAGAAGCAACAAGGACAAAGAACCAAAGAAGGCTGAGATTTTGTCACATATAGGTAGAGATGAGACAGGAATGCGGATTGCGCAGGTGGTTGTTCCTATTGGAGATGTGATGAAGGACATTGCTTAGTTGCCCTTGGTTGTACTACAAAAGAGCAGGAATTGTAGGAAGTTGGTGACACTCTAAAGGCAATCAGTGCGAGATTGGATAGGGAGATAGAGAAGAAAGAGAAGTATAAAAAAGAAAATATCAAACTTAGAGAGTATATTGCAGGGATAAGGCGTGAGAATCCCACCCTTATTTCCCCTATTGCAGTTGATTGTGGACTACATACAGAATATGAGGTAGGGAGAGATACACTCTCAGAAGTGGAGAAATGGATTGAAGATACAAAGAGATAGGTAGATGATTGTCTTCCTCATTTTGTCCATGGTTTTGACAGGACAATGGTACTTATGTTCGGGATACAATATCTAGAGGGAGTTGGGAAGAATTCCGACCTATTTAGGAGAGGAATATTCCACGCCTCAGAGCTTAGAAGGGAATTCCCACGTCCACATTAATCAGGGAGAATATTGTGCATAATGGAGACATATATGATTTCCATAGCAGGTATTGTTCATTAGCCATGAAGAAATCAACTTATGAGAGCACACAAAAGAATTGTGCAGAGATGGAAGGATTAATTCATGATATTCAGTCGAAGATCCTTGCCTCAATTGAGGAATTATTGGGGGTTGTTGTCAGTGAAGTCAATGGTTTACACTTAGCAGAATTCAGAGACAAGATGAAATTCATGTACTTCAATTAGTTGGACTATTTGAAGAAGAGTCAGATGAATGACTCGGTCTCTTTGTTGATTTATGTTCACAATTCGCAGAAGCTCATGGCAGATTGGGAGAACACATTGGATGCTTACTCAGAGGCATTGGACGTGATTGATTTACAACAGGATACCTTACCCAGCATTTTAATGGAGGAATCGGATTCTCTATTAGCTAGATTCTTGGATTATGCTGTGAGAGAAAGAGATACATGACGAAATCTTCTAGAAGATTCCCTATTTGATGACTTTCTATTGGGCTATATGTTAGTGGCTCCATTTTTTATGTAAACCCTAATTAGGGTAACTCTAGCGTTTTATTGGCATGTTCTTGGCCCTTGATTTTGATTGAATCTTGGCCATCCATTTTGTATGAGGCTATATATACCCCATTGCCTCTCATTTGTAAGAGAGAGATTTTTGAAAATTGTTGGTAGATGCTGCAGATTTGAATATAAATCATTGTTCGACTTGATTGTGGTTTTTGTTTAAGTGTTGTCTTGCATTCAAGGTTCTAAATTCCTCCAAGTTAGATTAGAATTTTAGATTAAAATTTGCTTTCAAGTTTGTTAGATTAAATGAAAGAATTTGTTGAATGTATCTGTGTGGAATCCATTTATCCATACCACTAGCCTCTTGTTGATTGTAAGTGTGCCTTGTGTGGTCAGCTAGAAATTTATGCAAGCTTAACTTCGATTATTATACGTCCATTGTTATGCATCAACTTGGATGGTATCAATGTTTGATGGTAGTAATTTGAAAATCTATGAAGTACACCTTAGATGATTGCACTAAGCTTGTGTGAAAATCTGTTCGACTTGATGGTGAGACCTTGCCTAGTTTGATTCCACTGAATTTGTGCACTCCTTGCATTCTAGGCTTAGAATAGATTTCCTATCCCTATTCCCTTTTGCCTCTTTTTTTTTAGAAAGTCTTGTTAGAATTGAGTCAAGAGCTTCATTGTTAAATCCTAAGTTATCAACACACTATTCCATATTCATGAAAATTAAAGTTGATTCGAACAATTGTGTAAGTCCCCAAGTGAAAACAGCAATTCACATAGACCATTGAGTTACCCACTCGTCAAGAGCTGACTGTAGAAACCATGGAATCATTTTAGTTGATCTCATCCTTAGCATCTTTTGTTCAAGAAAGGGTGAAGTACTTTGGTATTTTATTCTGATGCTTGCATGTGCATAATGTCACAACCCTCCTTTATCACTTTTTTTGATTTAAATACAAAACTCTATTTATATTCTTTGGATGAATTATGGAATGAATATTGTAAGGGAATAAAAAAATAATAAACCCCCACACACATGGAAAATGCATATATATTTTAAATTAGTTATTTAATTTCCCTCACCCAAATTAAGGCACATGTTGTAGGAGGAATAAGAAGCTTCTAGAGGCTTCTCCACCTCCTTGCATGTAACTCCTCCCACTAAGCCCAATTAATTTGCATGGAGGCCAAATTGGGAGAGAATCTCCTCTTTTTCCAATTAATAATTAGGTAGTGGGAATTTGAAATTTCTTTTATAAAATAGGTACAAGTTTCAAAAGAAAAGTTAGCTATTCCATAAGAAATTCTGCAATTTCTCCTTTGTAGTCCATTTTTCATTGCAGCCAAGGTTTTGTTGGGAGGATTTCTCTTCAAATTGGAGGATCAAGGAAGACTCTACACCATCTTCAAGCATCCAGGTTCCTTCAACTTAGTTTATGCGTCTTATTTTTTATGGTAGATTAGATTTGATTAGATTAATTATGAGTATGCAATTCATTTGTGTTTGTTAAAGAATTAGTTTTAGATTTTGTAGAAAATGAGAGTCATGGTTTTAAAATTGTGTTTAAATTCTTGATAGGAAATTGGTTTTAGATTTTGTAAAGAATGAGATTTATTGTTAAATAAGATTCATTGTTTAATTCTGATAAGAAATTAGTTTCAGATTTTTAGAAAATAAAATTCATTGTTTAAAATTTTGATAAGGAATTTGTTTCAGATTTTGTAGAATGAAATTCATTGTTTTAAATAAGAAATTTGTTTCAGGAAATTCATTGTTTTAAATTCTTAGTTTCTGATTTGTAGAAAATAAGATTCATTGTTTAGTTTCAGATTTTTAGAAAATAAAATTCATTGTTTAAAATTTTGATAAGGAATTTGTTTCAGATTTTGTAGAATGAAATTCATTGTTTTAAATAAGAAATTTGTTTCATGAAATTCACTGTTTTAAATTCTTAGTTTCTGATTTGTAGAAAATAAGATTCATTGTTTAAATCTGATAAGAAATTAGTTTCAGAGTAAATGGAAATTAGATTCATTATCTTCAGTTTATTTTGATAAAAATTAGACCTCCCTGTGTGTATAAATAAATGAGTTCCTTTCTCTGTGAATGAATTTTTCCTGTGTAGGAAACAAAAGAAATGAAGAAAAGAAATAAATCCTCTCTATCTGTGAATGTATTTCCCTGTAGAAAACAAAGAAATGAAGAAAAAAATTCCTCTGGTTACTACTTCATCTATCCCTGAAATTAATCTATAAACACTGTTAATTACTCATTATTAACCTGCTCTGAGTAATCTTCAAATGTCTTTAATAGTTATAATACTCCTGTATAAAGTGATAATGATAATACTGTAACAAATATATATATATATATAAATGAGTAACCGAAAAAAAACGAGAAAGCTTTTCGAACTCAAACCTTCCCCGAGCCCGTAACGCATGGCGTTTTTGCTGATTGGACGTCGGCAACAGTGCATGGGCGGTTACGTAGTAACCGTCGCGGAGTACGGGGCCGCGGGTTCCCTCACCTCTGCGGTACTGCGCATGCAGGGCCGCCGGGGTGATGGGACCCGTGGTCCCCACCCCGCAACCCCTTTATTACCATAACAAATGCAAGCCTTTCTCCATTAAGTTTAAAATCGATTTTTTTTTGTATTTCGGAATTTGAAGTTTCAAAATTGTTTTTTTTAAATAAAAATAATAATCTAAGTTAATTACCATGTAGTTAATTTCTTTTTAAGTTGATAATAATGGCAGTTAATGATGATTTTTTTATTTCTTAGTGTAAATTTAGGGATATTGACTTTCAATTAAAATGGGATTAATATGTGGCAAGATGGTAATTAAAACTATCCTTAATAAACTTTAAATTTGTAGACTATATTCTTCAAAAAATGAACCATTGGGACTCTTGATTGGTCCTTAGAGATTAACTTACCTTATTACAAATATTTAGATTTAATCGTCATTTGGAATCGCTAAGTCATCTTACATCATGGTAGGTTTTTACATGTGGTATCAGAGCAAAGGTTCAAATCTAGGCCTGGTGCTCACTTCAATTTATTCAACTAAGGGAATGTTTTACAATAATAGAAATTAAATTTTATCCTACAAAAAAAGGGAAACTAACTACTTAACTTAACTTTCAGGTAAAACCTAGAATGGCAAGAGGAAGAGGAAGAGGAAGAGGTAGAGGAAGAGGAAGGGGTAATGGGAGACGTACCAGGAGTCAAAGGGAGGAAAACCATGAGGAAAACCATGAGGAAAACCACGAAGGGAACCATGAGGAAGACCATGAAGAGGCTCGACACAACCTAGGGAATAATGGAGATGGGGTTCAAGCTATAATCGACCTTCTAACCGAACAAAGAGATAAAATCAACTTCCTGGAACAATCACTGCAGGATCTTAGGGAAAGGCAGAATGACTATGAGAATAGAAGTGGTACCGAGAATGGAAACCCTGGTAGCAATCAAGGAAATGTGATGGGTAATGGAAGGGAAAATAACATATTGGAACTCTCCAAGGATTTGAAGAAAATCACCCCTCCTAAGTTCGATGGGAGGCAGATTGGTGAAGGGGCTGAGAATTGGCTAAATGAAATGGAGAAATATTTTGAGCTAAGAAATTTCAGTGAAACAACTAAGGCTTTATGGGGCTCCTATCAACTCACAGGGGAAGCAGCTAGTTGGTGGACCAACACCAAAGAACAAAATGGGTATAACAGGGATACAATCACATGGGATCAATTTGTTCACCATTTTCGAGATAGGTGGCTCCCTCAATTGTTCTTTGATGAGAAAGTGACAGAATTCCATAACCTACGTCAAGGGCCCCTATCCGTTCAACAATATTGGGATAAATTCGCCAAGTTGTTTAAGTATGTGCCTATGTACCAAAGGGATGAAGAAGGCCAAGCAAGGAAATTCATTTTGGGGCTGAATACCAACATAGGGGCAGAGGTTGATATGCATGGACCCAGAAATATGAATGAAGTACTTGAAAAGTCCCTAAGGCAAGAGAGGAAGATTCAGACACTAGCAGGACGGAACTATAATGGGAATCACTCATTCAAAAGGAAGCAAGAATTCAATGGAAACACTAATTTCAACAAGGGTCAAAGGAATAACTCTTCCGAAAGGAGACCACCGCCTAATCAATATCAGAGGAATGGAAATGATAATAACAGGGGCAATAATAACAGGGGCAATGATAACAGGGGCAATAATAACAGGGGCAATGATAACAGAGGCAATTATAACAGGAATGACCAGCAGAACAGGATAACTTATCCACCCAGGGGAAATGAAACAAGGAATGATCCCCCTAGGAATCAAGGCAGGAGAAGTCCTCCAGGCGGATGCTTTATGTGCGGGGAAAACCATTTTGCTAGAGATTGCCCCAGAATGCAAGGACAAATCAGAGCCAATCAACCCCAACAAGGGCCCCAATAGAGGATTCATGCAGCAGTTAGGAACCAAAGAAGGAGATACCAGAATGTTCCCGTGGAAACTACAGGTACACTATTTGAACAACCAATATCAATTCTAATTGACACTGGATCATCTGAATGTTTCATCTCACCTGAATTAGTGAACAAATATGCATTAAAAGTTAATCAAATGGAGTCATCATGGACGGTTCAATATGGGGATAAGGCAACTAGAGAAGTAACTAAGTGTTTACCAAGGGCTAAGGTACAATTCCCTGAGTTCGAAACAAGGGTAGATCTCTATGTGGCACCCTTAGGATTATATGATGTAATTATGGGAATGAGTTGGTTGGCAGACCATCAAGCTAACGTAGATTGTTATAGCAAAATTGTTGAATGTTTGGATGATGGGGGGAAAAGGGTCAAAATCCAAGGAAAGTTTAAACCCATTAATATAGAAACTATCTCAGCAATGCAATTAAAGAAAGAAAGGAGAAGAGGAGGACAAATCTTTATGGTCGAAATTGATGAAGGAAAGGAGGAAAATACACCAACATTTGAAAATACCCCTTTCTTAAAGGAGTTTAAGGATGTTTTTCCAGAGGAACTACCCGGTTTACCCCCTAAGAGAAAGTTTGACTTTTCTATCGAAGTACTCCCAGGAGCTGAACCAGTATCAAAGGCACCTTACCGAATGAACACAACCGAATTACAGGAGCTCAAAATGCAATTAGAGGAACTCTTAGCTAAGGGACTAATAAGGCCAAGTGTATCACCATGGGGAGCGCCAGTTTTATTTGTTAAGAAGAAGGATGGAACCTTAAGGCTATGCATCGACTATAGGATGTTGAACAAAGTCACCATAAAGAATAGGTATCCCTTACCTCGCATAGAGGACCTTTTTGACCAAATGAAAGGAGCGGCAGTTTTCTCGAAAATAGATCTTCGGTCAGGGTATCATCAACTCAGAATTAAGGAAGAAGACATTCCGAAGACAGCTTTCAGGACGAGATATGGACATTATGAATTCACAGTAGTTCCTTTTGGAGTAACTAATGCCCCAGCTGCATTCATGAACCTAATGAATAATGTATTCCATGACTACTTGGATAAGTTTGTTTTGGTATTCTTGGATGACATTTTGATTTATTCTAGAAATGAAGAGGAACATTTAGCGCACCTACAAATTGTTTTGCAAAGATTGAGAGAACATAAGTTATATGGAAAATTGTCCAAATGCGCCTTCTTTGAGGAAAAGATTCACTATCTTGGGCATATAATATCAAAGGAAGGAATAGCAGTCGACCCAGATAAAATAAAGGCGATAGTAGAATGGCCAATCCCTAAGAATGTTTCAGAGGTAAGAAGCTTTATGGGGCTAGCAGGTTACTATAGGAGGTTTGTGGAAGGATTCTCTAAAATAGCAAATCCCATCACCTCGTTGCAAAGGAAGGGCAAAAGGTTTGTATGGACCGAGCAAAGTGATAAGGCATTTCAAATCTTGAAGGGAAAACTAACTTCAGCACCCATTCTAAAGGTACCAGACCCAAATGGGCACTTCACAGTTGTAACGGATGCTTCTATTGAAGGGTTAGGAGGAGTACTTGTCCAAGATGAAGGGGTAGTGGCTTATGAATCTAGGAAGCTAAAGACTCATGAAGTCAACTATGCACCCCACGACTTAGAGTTGGCAGCAATTGTGCATGCCCTGCAAAAGTGGAGACACTTCTTACTAGGAAAGCCCTTTGAGCTTAAGTCGGACAACCAAGGACTAAAATACATCTTCACCCAACCTCACTTAAACGCCAGACAAAGAAGGTGGTTAGAGTTTCTAAGTGAATATGACTTTGAGATTGAATATATTAAGGGGAAAGAAAATAGGGTGGCAGATGCCTTAAGTAGGAGAAGACACTTGATGACTATAGCAACCTTCAAAACCTCTTTCAAAAGGCAAGTAATGGATGAACAAGGACATGACCCATGGTATGAGCAAGTCAAATTAACTATAAGACACAACCCGACCGACCCTAAGGTCGAAGGGTATGCATTTGATGAAGATGGGCTACTCAGATACAATAACAGAATCTATGTTCCTAATTCAGGGAATTTAAGGGAAGTAGTTTTATCGGAGGCTCACAATGCCCCTTATTCAGGCCACCCAGGAGTTAACAAACTTTATGCAGATCTAAGGAAATTATACTTTTGGCAAGGGTTGAAAGGCGATATTGTCAAGTACGTAGCTAAATGTTTGGAGTGTCAAAGAGTAAAGGCAGAACATAGGCACCCCACTGGATTGTTACAATTGCACAATGTACCTCAACATAAGTGGCAAGTTATTAGTATGGATTTTGTACAAGGGTTACCCATGTCACCTTCTAGGCATGATGCAATAATGGTGGTAATTGACAAACTCACTAAGGTGGCACACTTTATACCAGGGAATCTGACAGATGATGCACCCACCTTGGCTAGACGCTTTGTTAAGGAGATAGTTAGGTTGCATGGAATACCAGAGAAAATCATATCAGACAGAGATGCAAGATTCACTTCCAGGTTTTGGACCACTCTTCAATCAGCTCTAGGGACTCAACTAAATTTTAGCACCGCATACCACCCGGAAACCGACGGTCAGACAGAAAGGACAAATCAGATTATGGAAGACCTGCTTCGTATGTACTGCATGGACCAACAGAGAAAATGGGAAGAGTACCTACCTTTGGTAGAGTTTGCCTACAATAATACATATCAAACATCTTTGGGAATGGCACCTTTTGAAGCTTTGTATGGTAGACCATGTCGAACACCTTTGAGTTGGGATAGTCTTGAAGATAGAGTGATTATTGGGCCAGATATGTTGAGAGAAATGGAAAGGAAAACTAAGGAAATTAGGCAAAGGTTGAAGGAAGCCTCGGATAGGCAGAAAAGTTATGCAGATAAAAACAGAACACCAAGGGAGTTTGAAGTAGGAGAGAAAGTCTTCCTAAGAGTTAGGCCACACAAGAGTTCCATAAGATTTGGGAAAAAGACTAAGCTTGCACCTCGTTATGTCGGACCCTTTGAAATATTGGGAAGAATTAATCCAGTTGCTTATCGGTTGGCCTTGCCTCCCCAATTGAGCCGAATCCATGATGTCTTCCATGTATCTCTTCTTAAGAAGTATGTACCTGATGAGAAACACATTTTGAATTGGGATGCCTTGCAGGTCCAAGAAATGGGGGGAATAATGATAGAGCCATTCAGAATCTTGGAGAGGCGCCAGTGCCAGTTGCGCAACAGAGAGGTTGATCAGTGCAAAGTGCAATGGGACCAGTACGACGAGAAGAATGCCACGTGGGAGGATACTAAGGAGATGCAGCAGCTATTTCCCTTTTTGTTTTGAACATGAACTACAAACTCTTTTGAATGCATTTAATAAGTGCATCGGGACGATGCACAGATTAAGGGGGGGAGGATGTCACAACCCTCCTTTATCACTTTTTTTGATTTAAATACAAAACTCTATTTATATTCTTTGGATGAATTATGGAATGAATATTGTAAGGGAATAAAAAATAATAAACCCCCACACACATGGAAAATGCATATATATTTTAAATTAGTTATTTAATTTCCCTCACCCAAATTAAGGCACATGTTGTAGGAGGAATAAGAAGCTTCTAGAGGCTTCTCCACCTCCTTGCATGTAACTCCTCCCACTAAGCCCAATTAATTTGCATGGAGGCCAAATTGGGAGAGAATCTCCTCTTTTTCCAATTAATAATTAGGTAGTGGGAATTTGAAATTTCTTTTATAAAATAGGTACAAGTTTCAAAAGAAAAGTTAGCTATTCCATAAGAAATTCTGCAATTTCTCCTTTGTAGTCCATTTTTCATTGCAGCCAAGGTTTTGTTGGGAGGATTTCTCTTCAAATTGGAGGATCAAGGAAGACTCTACACCATCTTCAAGCATCCAGGTTCCTTCAACTTAGTTTATGCATCTTATTTTTTATGGTAGATTAGATTTGATTAGATTAATTATGAGTATGCAATTCATTTGTGTTTGTTAAAGAATTAGTTTTAGATTTTGTAGAAAATGAGAGTCATGGTTTTAAAATTGTGTTTAAATTCTTGATAGGAAATTGGTTTTAGATTTTGTAAAGAATGAGATTTATTGTTAAATAAGATTCATTGTTTAATTCTGATAAGAAATTAGTTTCAGATTTTTAGAAAATAAAATTCATTGTTTAAAATTTTGATAAGGAATTTGTTTCAGATTTTGTAGAATGAAATTCATTGTTTTAAATAAGAAATTTGTTTCAGGAAATTCATTGTTTTAAATTCTTAGTTTCTGATTTGTAGAAAATAAGATTCATTGTTTAGTTTCAGATTTTTAGAAAATAAAATTCATTGTTTAAAATTTTGATAAGGAATTTGTTTCAGATTTTGTAGAATGAAATTCATTGTTTTAAATAAGAAATTTGTTTCATGAAATTCATTGTTTTAAATTCTTAGTTTCTGATTTGTAGAAAATAAGATTCATTGTTTAAATCTGATAAGAAATTAGTTTCAGAGTAAATGGAAATTAGATTCATTATCTTCAGTTTATTTTGATAAAAATTAGACCTCCCTGTGTGTATAAATAAATGAGTTCCTTTCTCTGTGAATGAATTTTTCCTGTGTAGGAAACAAAAGAAATGAAGAAAAGAAATAAATCCTCTCTATCTGTGAATGTATTTCCCTGTAGAAAACAAAGAAATGAAGAAAAAAATTCCTCTGGTTACTACTTCATCTATCCCTGAAATTAATCTATAAACACTGTTAATTACTCATTATTAACCTGCTCTGAGTAATCTTCAAATGTCTTTAATAGTTATAATACTCCTGTATAAAGTGATAATGATAATACTGTAACAAATATATATATATATATATACATATATATATAAATATAAATGAGTAACCGAAAAAAAACGAGAAAGCTTTTCGAACTCAAACCTTCCCCGAGCCCGTAACGCATGGCGTTTTTGCTGATTGGACGTCGGCAACAGTGCATGGGCGGTTACGTAGTAACCGTCGCGGAGTACGGGGCCGCGGGTTCCCTCACCTCTGCGGTCCTGCGCATGCAGGGCCGCCGGGGTGATGGGACCCGTGGTCCCCACCCCGCAACCCCTTTATTACCATAACAAATGCAAGCCTTTCTCCATTAAGTTTAAAATCGATTTTTTTTTTGTATTTCGGAATTTGAAGTTTCAAAATTGTTTTTTTTAAATAAAAATAATAATCTAAGTTAATTACCATGTAGTTAATTTCTTTTTAAGTTGATAATAATGGCAGTTAATGATGATTTTTTTATTTCTTAGTGTAAATTTAGGGATATTGACTTTCAATTAAAATGGGATTAATATGTGGCAAGATGGTAATTAAAACTATCCTTAATAAACTTTAAATTTGTAGACTATATTCTTCAAAAAATGAACCATTGGGACTCTTGATTGGTCCTTAGAGATTAACTTACCTTATTACAAATATTTAGATTTAATCGTCATTTGGAATCGCTAAGTCATCTTACATCATGGTAGGTTTTTACACATAAAACACACATCAACAGAACGGATATTGATGAAGACTTAGTATGTAGATTAATGTTATCAATGGTCACTGTTCAAAGACATAGTCAACTATCATATGCCCACGAAGTCTGATTGTTTCATATGAATTGTAGATACAACCTTTTCATCTAACGCTATTATGCTATGCTATGATGTTAGACATCAACAATTATCTCTTCTTCATTGTACTGGTATTGACTATGCTCATTATTTTTTATATCAACTACTGTTGCCTTCATTTGACATTTCAACCTTTATAAGAAACAAGACATAGGATAGACTTGTCCCATAATGAAATTGGTTAGAGCAACAATCTCACCCATACAAGGATAATGGCAACACGGATATCTCCTTGACATCAATGAAAAATTCCAACATGTTTGTCATGATGTTGGTCGCTTGACATAGAGGTTCAAGGACAATTTCATGATTAGAAGATTTTTCTCGCATCAGTTCTGCTATTCTTTTTGTTGCCAGAAGGCAATGGGTCTCTTAGTAGCCCTTTTTGTATCTTGCCCTGAAGTAGTGTGCCTCAGTTGTGCAAGTCTGTGTATCTTGCCCTAAGGTAGTGCTCCTTCGTCTTGCAAGTCCATCAGGTGCATGTTGCTCCTTGGCGGTAAGCCTAAAAGTTTGTAATCAATTTTATTTTTATTGTGAGTTTGATTACCACCATGGTTTTTCCTAATTGGGTTTTCCACATAAATCTGGTGTTTAAGTGTTGATGATTGATTTTTTAGTGTTATTAAATATTGTTTAATATCAGTTAGATCAAAATTAGAAGTATTCTGAACTGATTCACCCCCCCTCTCAATCCTACCGTGCGTTTAACAATTGGTATTAGAGCAAGGTTCCTCTTAGAAGAGCTTAACTACTTGAGGTAAATCTGAAACGGCACAAGAACTTAATTTTAAAGAACCGAAGTTCAATGGCACAATTTTTTCTTCTTGGAAGGAGAGGATGGAATCTTATTTGGAAACACTACCGGAAAGAATCTAGGAAATTGTCAAATCTGATTATAAGCCTTCACGGAAAGTTCCTTAGACTCTGGATGAATGTAAGAATCATTAGAATAATGCAAAGGCTAGAACTGTGATTATTAGTTGCTTGATTGATGCAGTATTTGGTAATGTTAGCGGATTGAAAGAAGCCAACGAGGTCTGGAACAAATTAAGTCAATCATATGAAGGAGATCCAAAGACAAAGTAGGCTAGGCTAATGAATCTAAAACATAAATATGAGTGTCTAAGGATGGTCGATGATCAAGGTGTTGAGAACTACGTACACAGGGTGAATGAGATTGTGAATGCAATTAGAAGTATTGGTGGGAAAATAGAAGAAGGTGATGTTGTGAGAAAGATTTTCCTCACTTTGCCTAAACCCTACAAGCCAAAGAAGTGTGCTATTGAAGACTCTCATGATTTGGATAAGTATACAATTGATAAACTCCTTGGGTCATTATTTGCCTATGAAATGTTAGAGATGGAAGATATCAAAAGAGAAAGAAAAGAAGTTGCATTCAATGTTTCAAAGCTAGCTGAAGATGAACCCATAGCAAGTGAAAATATAGATGAGATCGAGGCAAACTTCGTTAGAAGACTGAAGAGAGGAACAGTAAAATACAAAGGTAAGTTACCTATGAAATGTTTTAATTGTGGTAGAATTGATCATTATGCTACTAAATCTATCTAATGATGATGAGAAGAAAAGTAGACAAAAGATTTGATACAAAGAAAAGGACAAATGATAGAGATAAAGGAAAAAGGAGCCTATGTTCTATGGAGAACCATTCATCCCAAGATGAAGAAGGTGATGACTCGAATAAAGAATCTTTGTTTCTAGTTATAGAGGAAAGGAATAAGGAGATGTCCAAAAGACCGGAAAGAGTGAAGAACAACAAAAATTCAATAAGTGAAACGACCGCATTGCATGCTAAAGTGGAACCAAAAGCTTGGATCATTGACTCCGGATGCTCAAATCATATGACTGGTGATAAGGAGAAGTTCATTAATCTTGACAAGTATGATGGAGGATCAATGAAATTTGCAGGAGAGGAAGTTGCACCTATTTGTGGGATAGGAAGCATTCCAATTGATGGTAAGCATAAAACCAACGATGTTTATTATATAGAAGGTCTGAGTCATAATTTATTGAGTGCCAGTCAAATGTGCAATAAAGGCTATGAAGTCTTATTTAGTCTTTTCGGATGTGTAATTAGAAAAGGAAAATCAGGAAGATTGGTAGTGGAAGGTGTTAGAACAAATGGGAATGTCTATTACATGAAGGATAAGAGTGCAAGCAAATGTTTGTTGGCTCATAGCAGTGAATGTTGGGTGTGAAACAAAAGGATGGGACATGTCAATTTTGATAACAAGGTGAAAATAAGTACTACTAAAGCTATGAGAGATTTACCAAGAATTATCAAACCTACTGATTTTGTGTGTAGAGAATGTCAAATAGGAAAATTGACGAAGAGGAGATTCAAGAACAAAGAATATTCTACTTCTAAACCTTTGGAGTTGATTCACACAAATCTTTGCGGACTTGCTAGGACAAAAGCACTCAACGGAGAAAGGTACCTTATGTTGCTTATTGATGATTACTCTAGAATGACATGCGTTACATTCTTGAAAGAAAAATCTGAAAATTTTGAAAGATTTAAAGTGTTCAAGTCAATGGTTGAAAATCAAGTAGATACTAAAATCAAGTGTTTGAGATTTGATAGAGGAGAGTTTACTTCATATGAATTTGATAGCTTTTGTGCAAAAAATGCAGAATGGAGTTGTAGAAAGGAAGAATGGGATTGTTATTGAGATGGTTAGAACTATGTTGAAAGATGTTAACTTGGCTAATGTATATTGGAAAGAAGTTGTGCATACAGTTCTCTATATTCTTAACAGTGTATGGATAAGAGTAAATCATACTAAGACACCTTATGAAATTTGGAATGGAAGACCTCCTACGGTGAAGTATTTCAGAATCTTTGGAAGCAAATTCTATATCAAGAGATGAAAATGATCTAGAAAAGTTTGATACTAGAGCAAATGAAGAAATATTTCTGGGATATGCTACAAATAGAAAGGCCTACTGATGTTACAACAAGAGATTAAACAAGATAGTGGAGAGCACAAATATAAAAGTATTTGAAGAACAGGATCAGACTGCCTCTGAACTTGAATAGGAGACTGAATTTGAGATTATTCCAAATGTTGCTGAAGGAAGAATGATCCGGAAGACAAAAGTGGAAAAGAGAAAAATGAAGAAGAAAAACAACCTCAGCAAGTGTAGCCAGATATGTGAGAAAGAACCATTCAGAAGATTAGATTATTGGAGATAGGAAAAGGTGTCCAGACAAGAAGAAGAGTTGTGGAAGCAAATGCACAAGCAAATTATTGTTTTCTTTCATAGGTTGAACCAAAGTCTTATGAAGAAGCAAGCATAAAAGATAGTTGGATAAAAACAATGGAAGAAGAGAAGAATCAGATACAAAAAAATCAGACATGGGAACTGGTACTCAAACCAGTGGACAAAAATGTGATAGGAACTAAGTGGGTGTTCCAGAATAAGCTAAATGAACAAGGACAAGTTACAAGGAACAAGGCAAGGTTGGCATGTAAAGGTTATTCACAAGTAGAAGATATAGATTTTGAGGAGACTTTTACTCCGGTAGCTAGGATGGAAGCTATAAGTATGTTCCTTTCTTTTTTTGCTTATAAGAACTTTAAAGTGTATCAAATGAATGTTAAGTCAGCCTTTCTAAATGGAGAACTTGAAGAAGAGGTGTAAGTTGAACTGTTGGATGCATTCAAATTGTTAGAGGATTCAGATATGGTTTGCATGTTGAAAAAGGCGTTATATGGACTCAAACAAGCACCTAGAGATTGGATAGATATTTGTTGCAACAAAATTTCAGAAAAGGTACTGCTGACAACAATCTTTATTTTAAAGTTGAAGGTAGAAAACTTTTGATTGTTGTTGTTTATGTTGATGATATTATATTTGGAGGAAATGATGATCTATGTAAGGAGTTTATAGAATAGATGTAAAAAGAATTTGAAATGTCAATGATTAGTGAGTTGTCATTCTTTCTTGGTATGCAAGTTACGTAGTTAGAAGATGAAATTTTTATTTCTCAATACAGATATGTCAAAGAAATGCTAAAGAAGTTTGATATGGAAAATTGTAAACCAGTTGGAACTCCCTTGGGTTTTGGTTGTAAGTTGAGGAAAGATGATAAATCTCCAAAAGTTGATCAAAAGTACAAATCTATGATTGGAGGACTGTTATATTTAACTGCCTCTAGATTGAATATTATGCAAGTTGTCTATTTAGTTGCAAGATTTTAGGCTAGTTTGAAGCAATCGCATGATCAAGCAATGAAGAGGATTTTCATATTTGAAAGGTACCTAGGATTTTGGTTTTTGGTATAAAAAGAATGGAGATTTCATGCTAAAGGCATACACAAATGCAAATTGGGTCAAATGTGTTGATGATAGGAAAAGTACAAGTGGTGGTGCATTCTTCTTGGGAGACAGGTTGTTATCGTGGTTAATTAAGAAGCAAGATTCAATATCTCTATCTACTACAAAAGAAGAATTCATTGCAACAACATATTGTTGTACTCAAGTTATGTGGATGAAAGAAACTATTAAGGATATCAAAGTAGTGTATGATGGAGCTATTCCTATCATGTGTGATAATACCAGTGTTATAAACATTTCAAAGAATCTGGTGATGCATTCAAGAAGCAAACAGATCTCAATCAAGTATCATTTCTTAAGAGAGAAGGTTGCAAAGAAGGAAGTCAAGTTGGAATATGTTTCTACAAAAGAACAGGTTGCAAACATTTTTACTAAAGCATTGGTGAAGGATATTTTTGAGTCTCTCAGGCCTCCTTTCTTTAACTAGATGCATAGGTGCGGTGCATCTTTCTAGGCGGAGATTCAAGGCTTATTCTTTGTCTCTTGGATTGATGTTGTTGTTGTTCTCAAGGGGAGCAATGGAGTGTATTGTTTTTGTAAAGTTGGTTGATCTTTGTCTTTGATGTCAAAGGGGGAGAAGTATGTGTAAGTGCTGCCATCAATGACAAAGGGAGAGATTGTTGGAAATCTGAGTGGCTTGTTGATATCTAAGTTGTGTTGTCATTGATGTCAAACTTGGTGTTCCGGATAGAGTTTGGTCCGGATATGCTTGTGTATTGTTACAGGTTTCTCTAACTAGTGTTGAAATTGAGTTTGTTCTAACTGGTGTTGCTATTGAGTTTGTTGAGTTTGTGGTGTTGTTGTTGAGTTTATAAAGTATATGGTGAGTTTGATATACAAGAAAGAGTGCTTAATGCTTCGGTGGTTGAATGCTTTGTTTACCTATGGATGATGAAGGTTATGTTTTGAGGTTCAGAGTATGTTGTCTGGTTCACGGATTGTAAGGGTTTGTCGTTGTTGTGTTCTGACAGTGAAAGCATCTATCAAACTGGCAGAGAAAGTCTTATGTGGAATCTTGCGCTGCAATTTGGTGGACATGTTGAGTTGGTTAGTGCAATATTTTAGTTCAATTCTATTGTGGTGTTTCTGTTTTGGAAGTGAGTTGTGTTGGATTATGCTTGGTACGTTCAATTTTCTACGTATCTGATTGGAATATCTTATTTGAATCATACTTTTTGGTCCGGATATGCTTTGGGAGCTATATTAGATGGTAATTATGGGTTTCAACATGTTGTGGAAATCCATGTTAAGTAATTTGCATTGGGAGTTGTTTTTGGTCCACTGGTTGTTGAGCTTTAGCATTTATCTACATGTTATGTTTAGTGCCAACTTTGGAGGATGTCTTAGCATGTGTGATTCATTGGATTCGACTTGGAAGGATGTTTTGTGATGGATTTGGGTACCCTCATTCTCTTGGAGTGGACTGCTTTAAATATTTTTGGTTCGGGTAGCTTATTTCATGTAATAATGTTTACTATGTTGGTGGCTGACCCTCAATTAGGTTTTTGATGATCTAACTTGTATTTAAGGAGTGCAGATGTATGAGTTGTGTGTGGAATAGTGTGTGACTTGAAGTGAAGTAGATGCGAATGATGTGCAAGTAGATTTTGTGTTGCGAATGTGTGAAAGTTAGTTTGTGACGAGCTTTGATGATAATCTTTTAGTGTTGACAATAGTTTATGACAGATTTGTTTGCCATGATGTTGCTTGCTTGACACAAAGGTTCAAGAACAATTTCTTGATCAGTAGATTCTTGCAATATCAGTTTAGCTATTCTTTCTATTGCAGGAAGACAGTGGGTCTCTTGGTAGCCCTTTTTGTATCTTGCCTTGAAGCAGTGTGTCTTAGTTGTGCAAGTCTATGTATCTTGGCCTAAGGTAGTGCACCTTAGTCTTGCAAGTCCATCAGGTGCATGTCGCTCCTTGGAAATAAGCCTAAAACTTTGTAATCAATTCTATTTATATTGTGAGTTTGATTCTCACTGAGGTTTTTCCCTGATTGGGTTTTCCATGTAAATCTAGAGTTCATGTGTTGATGGTTGATCTTTTTAGTGTTGTTATTAAATATTGTTTAATATCAGTTAGATCAGATTAGAAGTGTTCCGAATTAATTCATTCCCCCCTCTCAGTCCTACTGTGGGTTTAACAATGACCACATAGAAAGAGCTCGAGCAAGATCTTCAAACCTGCCCAATAAAATGCTTGTTTGTGGAATGAAAACCATGGATTGTAAATAAGAAATGAAGCCCAATCAAGACAATAAACAAAGATGCATGACTCCAATATCAAAGTCTGTCCAAAAAACCAATTAACTACACTCACCAAACAAGAGACATCGACCTAGGAAAGATTTATAACCTACCGACTTGGCAGATAAAAAGGTCTGCTATAGGAGCACCTAATGCAAAAACAAGCGCAAATAATATGATGCATACTTGTACAAACAAATGCCTACAACAAGTGAAACTCGAGCCTTTGCAAGATGATCACTAAATGCAATGGTGCATATATCGCCAAACGACATAGGCCACACCAACTTGGATCTTAAAACCAAATTGGTGAACACCTCAGCCAGGAAAGGGATGCAAAATTGAAAGCGCTAATACTGTGTTGGAGCACCTAGGAGAACAACCTACAAACCATTTGAAACCTAAACGACAACAAAGAGAAGCAACACTCTCGATGTTATTTCACCAAATTGGAACAAATGAATTGAGATAATACAAATTTACAAACACCCGAATATATAACAGTGTGATATGGTAGAGCTTCAACCAGCTATCGACCTACAACAAACATTAAATGCATTTTGAACAATATTAAATACTATGTGACTAATATCTAATATTGAGATATGTTGGCCACCAACATAAGTGTATGTGATTGGAATAAAAACACAGTCACACCAACAAATATAAGCAGACTCTTAGTAAAAGGCTAATCTTGTTACTGATAGCCTAAAGGCACAATTGTTGGAGATCTAGTTGTCAACACTTATATGTTTTTATATATGTAATTGTATTGTAATGCCTATTGTTGGGGAAATTGTCATTTTGCAGCCTTGGAGCATTTTGTTGTATTAAATAAGTGAAATTTTATATTTTTGTTGTTGCTATACTTTTTTCTGTTATTATGGGTAAAGGTGGTATTTTGAAAGGATCCAAACCTTTTACATCAAGGCAACAAATAGCAAAGAAAGTCTCGACACAAAACACACAAAAGCAAAAATCTATGAGGGATGGAGTTCATCAACAAGAAACAATATCAAAAAGCGCAAGAGACAATAGATCAACAACACATGAATAGTAGCAAAATGCTACAAATAAAAATGTTCTTTAAATCACTAAGTTTGAAAGGGTCTAAACCCTTTTACATCAAGGCAACAAATAGCAAAGAAAGTCTCAATACAAAACACACAAAAACAAAAATCTATTAGGGATGGAGTTCATCAACAAGAAACAATAACAAAAAGCACAAGAGACAATAGATCAACAACACATGAATAGTAGCAAAATGCTACACAGATCACTAACAACTTCCCATTACTCAAAAAGAAATTCTAGATGGTCCTCTATAGCCTCACTATCTAGGTCAACAACCTCTTTCTGTTTCTACATCAGATGGGGCCTTTCCTTTTAGAAGGGCCCTAAACTTCAAGAAAATTCTTTTCTCTTGATGAAGCTTTCATTTAGCATGGAGATGCTGGTGGCAGAGTTCTTGATGGTGGTCTTGTTTAGCTAGATCACTTTGTTTAATGGGGTGGTCTTGTTTCGCTAGATCACTTTGTTTAATGAGGACAACAAGGCTATAGTATTGTACTTGAACCATCTTTTATAAAAAGTGTTCCTAACTCAATTTTCCTAGAGACTTTCTTAAAGATCTTTGACTATAGTAATTCTTTGGAGGGTATCATAATGGGCTACAGAATATTCAACTGTAGCTATTGCAATAGTTTAAATTACAATTCTCAATATTCTTGGACAGTAACTGTTGGTATAATGTGATGAATACATTTTTGGCTTACGGGCATAAAAGATTATCTGGTTTGACTTTCTTAATGTTTTCACTCAGCTAAAAGCACTCCATTGGATGTCCTTTAGTTTCAAAAATCTAATTTACTGAACTAAATACAATATATCTGCTAATCAGAAGAAAAAGAGACATACCAAATGTTAGAAGCAAGCCAAAAATGTAAGAAGCAATACAAGTGGTGAAGTATGTCTTCTTGGGATACTGGATCAGCCCTGTGCTTGAATCCTCAAATGCTTCATAGGCTCTTGTAGAGAAGTTTGACCGATCAAATTTCAGCATCAAAGCAGTTAAAAGACCGGGTACTGTTACATCCCCTAATCCTAACAAGGAATACGGAAAGGTCGAGTTTCCCTGGAATAACATTACATGACAGTCATCAGAACAAACAACAACAACAACAAAAAAAAATTGCTTATGTACTTTTATTTTGTCAATGCCATTGGTTTCATTAATCCCTTTGGTATATCAAAATGCACAATCCAACATTCATATGTACTAATCAAAAACTGGTCGGAGGCACAAACCTTAAGGTGAGGAAATATCAATTTTATAGGAGCATCAAATGCCGAAGATGTTGCAACCTGTATCATAGAAAGAAAGGACAAACAGCAGATACAATAATTCTAAGTATGAATATGTAAAACAAAATTGCATTGGTGAACATAGTTGAATCAAGAGACAGATCAGTTGTAACTTGCTGCATGTCTTTTTAACCATTTTTCCCATAATATATGGTATCAAACAAAATTCACCCATATGTTCCCTCTCAAAATCCAAGAGCAACTTGATATAAATAAAAAAAACATAAAAGGTGTATGAGATACAGAAGCATTAAGGGAAACATGCATTGGAAACTTAGTACGAGGAAGAAACACCTCGAATTTTAGCAATGTTGCGTTTTATTACAGTCAGCTCAAACAGTTTTTTATCTGCTTTCTTAAACAGATAACAACTTGCAGTTAGATACCTTAAAGGGTTATATCTTTAGGGATCTTGCACAGAGCAATGAAAATAAGATGAACAACAGAAATTCTTTAATAGATTTAGATAATTTAATATCAACGTGTGTGTGTATCTGTGTGCCTGTGTTTGTGTTGAACTGTGGGCATGTGTGTGCATGTGTGTGTGCACGCACGCATGTGCATGCATGTGTGTGTGCACACATACTTGCACATAATTATGTGTGTTTGTGTGAATGCTGAGCAGACTTGGATCATATAAAATGAACCCCTTTTTAATTATGATTAAGTGGTATTCAGTCACTAAAAATTGTTTGTAAACAGGGATGTATTTAATTATATGTGGATACTACATTAATTTTCAATATCATCTATTTAGTATTGGTACTTACAGTGACCATTACGTTGTCACCAAAGACATGCATAGATCCAAAAACCCAGAAGACATCATACAAAAGCAATCCAGATAGCAGTGCGGTAGCTGTCAGAAAACTGCCAATGAAATCAAGTTAGGATTGTTAAAGCCTGTCACTCATTTCAAAAATACAATGAATGTGCTTTGTAATGCAACAAAGTAGCCAACGTTCTGCAATATATGCATTAGACAAACATCAAAGACCAAATTTGATACTTTCTATGATATAGGCATTCTAATTTCAAAATAACAAGATTCTTCAAATTTGGATCACCCATTATTAAATTTTCCCCATGTTTTTAGAAAGGCAATGAAAATTTGTAGTCCATTCCATTTTAAACCTGCAACTCAGATTTTCACATTTCATTTTTATGCAAGGGGCAAAAGTGTATCATTATATTTACTCCACCTATCTATTTGTTTTTTTCAATGTGTAAAGTGTAATTTTAAAAGTTGAAAACCTTGAAAAACTCTTCTTAGCTTTTGATTTGACCTTCCTTTGCAAATTTTCTCTGTCATAATTTTCATTTCTTACCTAGTCGAAATTCTTTCTGGCTAATTTTTGGCTCAATCAAATCAATATCCTACATATTTGATTTGAACTTTCTTTGCACATTTTCCTTGTCATTGACTTCATCTCTTTCTAGGTCCATTATGTCAAAAATATTTCTGGCAATGTTGGTTCAATCAAATACATTCCTTCGTTGGGGGAAAGAGAAATTCATTACAAGACATAATTTGACTCCTTATTTGTAATGGGCTGGTCAAAAATTTTCCTTGTATCTTGTAAATGTTGGACAGATGTCAATTGCTTTGTGCTATGATATTGCCACTAATTTTGATCTAGCTCCTTAGAATTTAATTCATCAATTGCTTAACAAAATGTCCATAATATAAATATGAAGAGATAGCTTGATATTCTCTAAAACTAGAGTTTACAATAATGGACTTAAGAGTGATTCAATGTCATCATAAAATTTTCTGTTATAGCTTATACAATTCAAGATACAGTTGATACTATTATAACCTCCAATTGAAGGCTGCCAATAAATCTGTTCTTGCTGTTTGCTGACCTTAATAACTCTTATGCCATCCTTCAAGCCTTGAAACTTGTCCTTTTATGTGGAGCAGCTCAGATAAGGAGCCATAATTGTAATAGGACTTCAAAAGAGGTACCTATTGTGACCTAATCACACATGACCCCATTCCAAATGGGGGCCCCCTACTTTTTAGGCCCTCTTGGTGTTTTGGTTTTCGTTTTTGGGGTCTTTTGTGGCAGTCTCGTCGGTCTCTCTGAGTTTGTAAGTGAGTGGGGTCAATTTGATCAAGTCTGCTTTTCATTTGAGCAAATTTGGCTAAGTCTACGGCTCGTTTGGTTAGTTATAGGGTTTATATCTTCAGTCCTAGATTTTAGGGGTTTCCTTTTAGGGTTTTCGAGAACTAAAAGTTGCAATGGAGACAGGACCCTCTAAGGAACCAGCATGTGAATTTGAGCGAATTCTGAGCAACTTTCTATTTGTTGTCCTCATTTTTGTTTTCAAAAATAAAGGACCATTACATGAAATTTTTGTGAAAAAATGAAAAATTTTACTCTATGGCACGCTTCCCGAGGCGGACTTTAGACTAATCCTTGGACTGGCTTAATCCTCAGTCCATCCTCGAACCACGTTTTGAATTTCGTCGCATTCTGGATTCGTTTGCTATGTCTCTCCTTCAATTTCAGGTTTTTTCTCCCTGACTGCAGGTGGGAAATTTCTCTTGAATTGCAAGTTTTAATGATTTCCATTGTTTTGGTCTTTGTAGGGAAATTTTTCGCTAATTACAAGTGCACTTTATTGAAAAATAAGAACTTGTAATTTTCTTTTTATTTCCCCCTTGATGCTTTTTGGCTTTTTAAGTTAAAATAGGGATTTTTTGGATAAGTTACAAGTAAACTTGTAATTCTTTTCTAAAACCCCTACTTTAATGTCATTTGCTTATAATAGGGATTTTAAACCTCTATTACATGTGCAAGTTATTAAAACTTGTTGTAGGGATTTTATTTTCCCTTTACAAGTAATTTGTAACTTGCACATCTCTCTCCAAAACCTGATTTTGCCTAGAATTGAAATAAATTGACATTTTAAACTTGCTATTTTGCCCACAAAACCGGATTTTCTCCATAAAGTGCAAATTGGGGAATTTTAAACTTGTAATTGTATTTTTAAAACCCGATTTTGCCTTGTTGATGGAAAAAGTGAAATTTTAAACTTGCAATTGGATTTTTATAACCCGATTTTACCTTGTTGAGAGAAAAGTAACATTTTAAACTTGTTGTTTGCTCTAAAAAAACCCGATTTTCCTTATTGCATGCAATTTTAAACTTGTTCTTCTTTCCCAAAAACCCGACCAGCAATATTGGAGGATTTTGTTGAAGATTTCCAACGATTTTGGTGGAGAAAATCAAGGAGGAGGAAGGCATTTTGGATTCCTTGCTATTTTCATGCATTTTCCAACTCTCTTCATGCCATTTGGAAGACATTATCGCTGGTTTTATGGGGTTTTAACAGCAAAAACGTTTTTGAAAAATGCCACAATTTGCCTCATTCAAGTGCCACGAATCTTATCTTTCCTAAATCGTTTTGGCTTGTCTTGCCTAGGCGTGGAGGTTGGGTGCTTTACTTGACTGATTCTTCATGCTTTTAATGGGCATTTTGATATATATGGCATTTTTTCAAAAATGTGGCTAGGGTTTTGGAATGCAGTTAATTTCTTTTTAAGAGTTCTCCTTCCTTCTTTCAAAGACTGATCATCTTTTTGAAGAGGCAATTTCAGTTTGAAGCAAGGTTTGATTTCTTTTCTTTCTTTGTTTCATTTTCTTGTTTTCTTGTCTTCTCGTTTTTCCTTTTTGGTTGTAAATTTGTATATGATTATTTTGCCCCAAAAATCTGTTTTGTGAGAGAGATTTTCCCCTTGCAAGGCAATTTGTGAATTGCATTGTTCTTCCCCATTTTCCCTCTTTACTTGTATTCAGGATTTTAAATCCCGATTGCAAGTTGGATGAAAATAATTGTTCTTCCCTTATGGTTAAAAAAATTTAACCATCTTTGGTTGAAATTCCAAGTTGCAAAGATGAAAAATACCCATTCTTTCAAAATCGGGTTTTTAGAACCGGAATACATGTTGAAAGTTCTTCCCATTTTCTTGAAGAGGATCTTCCCAAAATATTTTCATTTTCACTCATATTCATTTCCATCATCCGTACATACCATTTCATCCACTCATTTCACACCTTCATTCATTTATCCCATTTAAAGTCTACCTGTGGTCAGTCATCCAGAACCCGAAATTGGTCCAAAATGCACTCAAAAAACACTTGAAAATGAGTTCTAAAGGTCCAATTACAAGTGCAAACTTGTAGTTACCCATTACACATATGAAGTTGCATGTTTGTTCCCCGCAATTGTAAGTTAATGCTCTTGTTTTCCCCACACATGTAATGCAACTTCCAAAACCCAAAATTCACTTGTGAGCCCATTTTCGCATCAATTTATCTCTTCCCTTGTCAGTCCGGTTTGCACACACGATCTACCAAATCAATGGATTAAGGCATGGGGCTTATTTTGCAAGCGGATTTCAAGATTGGAGGATGATACAAAGAAGAGATACAACAACAATTCATGGTTGAGAGCATAAAATGCTTTCAAGACAAAGATGGTCATGACATGAAAAGAGGAAGGCAACCCTTTCTCTCCTAAAAAGATAGTACTACCCCAAGCAAGAAGACAAGGACGCAAGTTCCCATTCCGGTTCAAGATGTCTTTACCAATCCAGAATACTTCAAGTTCTAGCATCCTGAAGCGACATGAAGATCATCACAGACAAAGGATGATGCAGTTAGAGTCGTGTCTTTAGACACGTGGAATAGTTTTAGCTATGCATTTGTAATTTTGTTTTGACAAGTTACATGTAAAAAATAACTTTGTAATTGCAAGTTAACCCTTTACTTGCACTTTTGTAATTACACGTAAAGCAACTACAAGTTGTGTTCAATTAGGACTATAGTTGGAATAAGTCTTAGTTAGTTATTGAATAAGTCTTGGTGGTTGAGAGAATCTCTAAAGTTAGTTAGGATCCTCCCACCTTTTTCTCAAGGCTCCTCTTCTATAAATACTGGAGGGGTCTATTGTAATATTTATCTTTTTGGAAAGCAAGCAACGACTCAGCCAAATTTACAGCAAAGAAGTCTTTGAGCTTTCATGTGTAAATTCAAGAATTGAAAGGAATAGAAAGAAATTGCTCAAGCTTGGGGTCTTTGTGCTACATTCTTGAGTTAGTGTTCTATATTATCTTTCTTGCAAGTGTTTCTTAAAAAGCTTAATCGATTCTGATTTGCGGTCTTTGTGCTGCAAGTATTTGAGGTTAATATAGATTAAAATAAGTATTCTGTTGAGAGAAGCTATAAGTCTTTGTGCTTTCACTTGTTTTCAAGAGAATTTAGGAGCAGATTTTGTGAGAAATAGTTGTGAGTCTTTGAGCTTATACTACTTCCCATTGTTTCATGTAGAAAAGAATAAGATATTGCAGTCTTTGAGCTGTTATAATTTGTTTCTAATAGCGTTAGTATAGAAAAGGGTAGATAGGACTTCACATAATCAAGTCTTTGAGCTTGATATTGATGTTCCGTCCCAAAGGAAGTGACGGAAGTCTTTGAGCTTTCAGGAAACTTCATTTCCTTTCTTTCATTTCATTTGGAAAGTTGTTACTGTTGTTTTATATCGAATCGCTATCACTTTTCTGTGAAGAGAAAAGGATATTGTCTTTCTTGAAAGAAGAAGAAAGATTGTTGTCCCATCCTATTTTATTTTTAAAGTTGTAGTTAGATAGGGGGAGCCTTCCCTTAATTAGGAGAGTTTTACTCACACACTGTGGTTGAAACCACAATTTTGTATATTTCCCCAAGTATACAAAATTTTCAACCACCACTATTTTTAGAAAGTTCCTATTTTTTAGAGATTTCACTGCCTCTTGGAATGTCTTCATTTCACCGAAAATCAAACTTACTATTTTTAGTAAGTTATTATTTATAGTAAGTCATACTACGTCCTGTTTTGGCTCTAACTCTGACATTTGAAGCACTTTCTATTTTTGGAAAGTCTATCTGTGGCAGGTTCCTCACAAGCAAACATTGAAGACTAAGCTTTAAAGATCATTTCTAAATTCGGAAAAGTCAAAAGGCAGGCAGAATGAAAAAATGGCTGTGGGAATCATTCCAGGAATCCTAAACCCACCTCTATTCCTAAATGGCATCCTAAATCTCGAGGCATCAAATTTGTCTGTCTAGAAATAAACAAAATTGTCAAAAATCCACCAACAAAGTGAAATGGCACCCAAATCCCAAGTAGGGCACCAAAAGCAAGACATAATGGAATGAGTAAAAATCATGAAATTCCTCCTCCAAGTGAAAATAGTGCCCAATCAAAGGGTTTGGCGCCAAATCCATGATGGCATGAAAATTCCAAAGTCATGAAAATCCTTCCCCAAGTCAATTCAGTGCCCAAGACAGTCAAGTGGGCGCCAAATGGAGGTCATCATGGAAATTGTGAAAATGATGAAATTTCTTGCCAGAGTCAGTTTAGTGCCCTAGCCTAAGGTTGGGTGCTAAAATGCTTGTGCCTTAGAAAATGTTGAGCAATGAAAAATCCATGGCCAAGTCAAAAATGCGCCCCAGTCCTAGCAAGGGCACCAAAGCTAGGTTGTCATGGAAAACGGTGGAAATCAAGAATTCCTTGACACATGCAAAATTCCGCCCAAGGATGGAGTAGGTGTTGGCAATTGACACTCATCTGGTGGATTCTAGTGCATGGATAATGGATTAGGATTGTCATTGATGGCAACTCTTCATGGAAATTCTATCTGGTAGTTATGGATTTTGGTAACCGGTAGAGGAAGTGGTTCGGTAATCTGTCACCGGTATTTCAAGATAAGCAGAGCACTTTTGGTCTGGAATCTTTACGATGATTTCGGTGGTTAGATTCATGCATGGGATGATAGGGCCAACATGTAAAAATCATTTTGACATTATTTGGTTGACCCGCATATGTTTTAGTGACCTAGTCTAAGACGACACTCGGTTACACGTTACATTGCATATTATGGTTGGCCGACTTGATGAATGTTTCATTTTGTGATTGTGGATGTATATGAACAATGTAGGAGATCTTTTGGGGGTATGATATGAGCGTGTGGTGATCGAGAAACCTATTTGGCGCAGTTTCACATGCGCATTCTTGATCCGGCAGCTCACTGAGAAGCAGAACAAGACAGAGTTGCAAAGGTGTTACAATCAGACTTTTTGCATTTAACCGGAACTCATCCAGGCATTGTTTGATGCTATTTTGGAGTTCAATCATTGTAGTTATCATTGTAAACGATTTGTAAGTCGAGGAGACTTCCATATTGTAATTTAACCTTTGGTTCTAGGCAGTGTGCCTGAATGCATGTGCATTCCCCTTATGTAATACTTATGTACTCTTGATCATAGTATATGAATATTGTGGGTTCCAATCCCACCGTCGTTTTTCCCTTTCTGGGTTTCCACGTAAAATTCCTGGTGTTATGATTTTGTGGTTGATTATTTTGTATTTCTGCATTTTACTTTTTTGCATTTGCTTCTGGTGGTTTGAGAATAAGTTTGAAAATTTATTTATTTACCGGTAGAACACTGATTCACCCCCCCCCCCCTCTTGAAGTGTTCCTTGATTTCAACAATTCGTATCAAAGCCTAGTTCCTATGAGGAAGCCTAACCGCTTGAGGAAGGTCTAGGAGATTGAATCAATGGATTCTGGTTTGCAGAGACAGCTTTGTGTGGCACTTGAGGATCTTGATGCAGCAAGAAATGAAATAAGTTCCTTAAAGAGAAACTTGAATGCAGCTGAAGACTTCATTAATGATTAGAAAGATCAAGTCAACACTTCAAGAGACGAGGAAAAAGTTGATGGACAAGCTGAAGGAGAAAGAAGAACAAAGCAGGGAAAATCAGGACAAAGTTGATAAATGTGATAAGCTTGCTAGAGAGAATGTTGTATTGAAGAATGGGATGCAATCCATTGTGATGAAGCTGAAGTAGAGGGAGAAGCCAAAAAGAACCTATGTTGCTATGTCTCTTGTTGCATCTGAGATAGAGTCAGATGTGGAAGCCAAGAAAGCAAAGAAGATTGAAGAATTTTTCAGAGTAATTAGGAAACCGCACTCTGGTGATGCCCAGCAAAGCAAGAAGACAAAATTTGAACCCTCTCTAATCGGCAGGCCTAAAAGAGGAAAAAGACTGAGGATGGAACTTGATGAAGATCTTGAATCCGACAAGGTAGGAGGTAAATATATCATCATTTCCCCATTGACTGCAAAAGAACTAACTGATGAAATAGTTAATGATGGTAATCTCAAGAATATTAGTGCACACTATGAAAACTTTGATGAGAATGATCAGAGGGAAATTGAGGAAGTTGTTGTGTAGCATTTGCATAACTTCAACAAATCATTAATTGAGTTAGAACGTAGCATTCCAAAAGATTTATATAACATTCTTGATGCTAGAAGGCTGATTGCAAGCCAATTAGGTAAGGAAATGAAAGAGCATGAATTGATCAATATTAGTGCTTGTATTTCACAAGAAGAAGTTGATAGACTCATGGAGCTAGCCAACAAAAAGGAGTTCTGAAGCAAAAACATAGTAAACAAGATTATCGTTGGCAGGGTTGAGGAAATTAGAAAAGAAACTAAAAAAATATGGAAAAAGTTCCTAAAGAACAATCGGTTGCCAATCAACCCTAAGTATGATGATGAATCACAAAAGGAAGATACTTCTCATCTGGAAGATCAGGCCAATACAACCCTTGATGCAGAGGACAACCAAAATCCTCTAGTTGACAAGGCCAACCTGGAGATGGTGGAAGGGAAAACTGAAGAGGCCAAAGAGACACCAAAAGATGATACTACACCCAGTGGTGACACCGGTGCTCAAGTTAAAGAAAAAGAAAAGGATAAACAAGAAGTTCATACTGAGCGAGAACTGGAAAAGGATGCAGGTAAAGAAGAAGCAGAGAAGGACAAAGCACAGGATAAGGAAAAAGAGGTCAATAAGGGAAAGCAGAAAACTGATGATGTCTCGGTAATCATGGCAATTGACACATCGAAGGACAAGGGGAAAAGGACCTTCCCGCAAATTTCCATCAATTTTGATGGACCTCTTGACATTGGACAGATGTCTCGCTAAAAGGATGATGGTTGCTACAGCGGTCCAGGCTGAAGCTAGTCAGGACTGGGTTAAATCAAAGACTAAGGACAAACAGTTGATTGAGATGTCTGTAAGTGTTTTACAAAAGGTGGTACTAGAACTGCAATTAGATGCAAATTCGAACCCCTCCAGCAAGCTCTTACAGTTAATCAACAATATCAGTACCAATTTTGAGTCATTGGAAACCACCAAGAAAGTATTGGACAGATTCAAGGAGGTACGTATGCAGACATTTCAGAAGATGATTGAAGATGACAGGGTCAGATTGAACAAAGGATTGCAGACTATCTCCGAGGCATTGAGTGAAGGACGAAAGATATACAAGTCATGCCTTATATTGCCCAAATTCACATGAGATATAGACAAGAAGATCAGTGTTTGCCAGGGCAAGCTTGATGGTATATCTCAGTCATTTGATTCCAATGTAGCCCTTGCCAACAGTATAGAAGGTTAGGTGATGGCTCTAATTGATCAAATCTCGAGCCTAAACTCTAAAAAGGACAGGATACTGAGGCAAGTTGGTGAACTTCGGAACCTTATTGCTCCCTGGATGGACACCATGCTAAGCAACAAAGTTGATTTCATGAAGACAATGGCACAACCAATTCCGACTGAATTGCAAGATGTGGAGATATATGCTTATGTTTTTCAGTGCTTTCATCACAGTTTTGGACAACTTGAAGAATAGGTGGGATACACACAGGACTTTTTAAGACCATTTTTGGATATATCTTCAAGTATGTATAGAATATCTAGTATATACCCTTATATATAAGTTTTTGGGCTGCACCCCAACTTTGGCATTGCTATTAAAGGGGGAAAGTAGAGTGAAAAATGTACATAGAATGATACAAGTTTTTGAGTTTTTGATCTAAGGGGGAGCCTTAGAAATTTTGATCCAATATACAGGTTGACTCAACACTTAGTCATTTTTCACAAGTGTTGCCATCAATGCCAAAGGAGGAGATTGTTGGCAATTGACACTCATTCGGTGGATTCTAGTGCATGGATAATGGATTAGGGTTGTCATTGATGGCAACTCTTCATGGAAATTCTATCTGGTAGTTAAGGATTTTGGTAACCGGTAGAGAAAGTGGTCTGCTAATCTGTCACCAGTATTTTAGGATAAGAAGAGCACTTTTCGTCTGAAATCTTTGCGGTGATTTCAGTGGCTCGATTCGTGCATGGGATGATAGGGCTGACATGTAGAAATCATTTTGATATTATTTGGTTGATCCGCATATGTTTTATTGATCTGGTCTAAGCCGACACTTGGTTACACGTTACATTGCATATTATGGTTGGCCAACTTGATGAATGTTTCATTTTGTGATTGCAGATATATATATGACCGATGTAGGAGATCTTTTTGGGGTATGATATGAGTGTGTGGTGATCGAGAAACCTATTTGGCACAGTTTCATGAACGCATTCTTGATCCAATAGTTGAGTGAGAAGCAGAATAGGGCAGAGTTGCAGAGATGTTATAGTCAGACTTTTTGCATTTAACCGAAACTTATCCAAGCATTGTTAGATGCTATTTTGGAGTTCAATCATTGTAGTTATCATTGTAAATGATCTGTAAGTCAGTGAGACTTCCATATTGTAATTGAACCTTTGGTTCTAGGCAGTGTGCCTGAATGCATGTGCATTCCCCTTATGTAATATTTATGTACTCCTAATCACAGTATATGAATATTGTGGGTTCCAATCACACCGTTGTTTTTTCCTTTACGGGTTTCCACGTAAAAATCCTGGTGTTATTATTTTGTGGTTGATTATTTTGTGTTTCTGCATTTTACTTTCTTGCATTTGCTTTCGGTGGTCTGAGAATAAGTTTGAAAATTTATTTACCGGTAGAACACTGATTCACCCCCCCCCCTTCTCAGTGTTCCTTGATTTCAACAGTAGGGCGCCAAAATGCCCATGGCATGGAAAATGTGAAAAAATGAAATTCCTTGCCCAATGGAAAATCCCGCCCAAGGATGAGTTAGGGCACTAAAGGAGAGGGGTCATGGAAAACTCCAAAGTTGGTGAATTCCTCCTCCAAGAGGAAATGGCACCCATGCACAAGGAAAAAGTATTAAAATGATTAAGACAGGGAAATGATGGAATTCCACCACCAAGTGAAATCCACGGCTAGGTCAAGAATAAAAAAAATTTCCAAGGCAAAGGGTAAAATGAGGGTCAAGAATGGAATGAAAAAGCAAAAATTCCCCTCAGTAAATTTTTTTTGAAAAATCTATTTTTAGACACCTGATCTTATCAGAATTTCAAATGTTTTACAGATTTGGACTCTTAAGAGAATTCTCTCTCTCCTAGACCTGGGTCCTAAATTTTAGGAAAGTTCCTAAAAAAATAGGAGATAGTGGAAAAGTGTGGAAAATCTCCTCGAGAGCAAGGAAAGTTGAGTCAAGTGGATGGATAAGGTGAATCTCGAGTGAATCTTTCAAATTCCCTCCAAAATTTAGAAGTGGAAGATTGGTGAGTTGGTGAGAGAATATTCCAAAGTATGACGCACAACTCAATGCAACAAAAGAAATTTCCAATTTTGAACTCAACTATGGAGTTGGGGCCCATTTGCATGGCATCTTGGATAGGAAAGTATGACGCACAATTAAAACAATTGCCAAATTTGATTCTTCTCAACTTAGCAACACATTGGAGAAACTCTATATAAGCATGCAAGTATAATTCATTTCTCACGTGCGAATTTGGAGAAAGAAGAGTTGGAGAGAAAGTGAGAAAAGACAGACCTAGAGAATTTTTCCATCCTTTTCAAGAAGTTTTCTTCGCAAAAAGTGCTGATTTATTCCCAGGATGGCGGAATCAAGCAAAGCAGCAACTATCACCCGACGGGCGCAGATAAAGGCAGAGATGAAGGGCATTCTTCCGAATTCCAAGATTGTTTCCAGGTGGAAGGAGATCAGTGATACAATCTTAGGAACATTCAACATGGCTGCCTTCAAAATCAAGATGTTTGGGATAGCGGGGCATAGTCCATCCCCTACTGCTACCAGGATTGTCAGAAGTGGAATTGTCGCAGCAGTTGGTTTTCCCCCTTCTATCCAATGTCCAGATTTGATTCTAGAATGTGCAAAACATTACAATCCGGAGAGGGGAACAATTTCAACGTCAGATGGCAAGATTTTGGCCACCTTAACTCCGGAAACTATTGGGGAAGCCTTTGAAATTCCTTCACATCATTCTATAACCTACAGGACCATGAATGGAGCCAAGGAGGTATATGAGGCAGGTTCTGATAGATGTGCAGATATTGTTGTCCTCATTTTTGTTTTCAAAAATGAAGGACCATTACATAAAAATTTTGTGAAAAAATGAAAAAATTTACTCTATGGCACGCTTCCTAAGACAAAATTTCGACTAATCCTTGGACTGGCTTAATCCTCAGTATATCCTCGAACTACGTTTCGAATTTCGTCGCATTCTGAGTCCGTTTGCTATGTCTTTCCTTCAATTTCGGGTTTTAAAATCCCGACTGCAGGTGGAGGAATTTTCTTCAAACTGCAAGTTTTAATGATGTCCATTGTTTTGGTCTTTGTAGGGAAATTTTTAGCTTATTACATGTGCACTTTTATTAAAAGATGAAAACTTGTAATTTGTTTTAAATTTCCACTTTGTTGTTTTTATTATTTTTATTGTTTTTTGGCTTTTTTAGTTAAAATAGGGATTTTTTGGCTAAGTTACAAGTAAAATTGTAGTTCTCTCCAAAAACCCCTACTTTAATGGTTTTTACCTAAATAGGGATTTTAAACCCTTATTACATGTATGCAAGTAAGTTATAACTTGTTGTAGGGGTTTTATTTCCCCTTTACAAGTGAGTAAAACTTGCATCTCTCTCCAAAAATCCCGATTTTGCCTTGCAAGTGAAAAAGTGACAATTTTAAACTTGCACTTTGGTCTAAAAAACCCGATTTTACACATAAAGTGCATTTTTGACAATTTTAAACTTGCAATTCATTCCCAAAAACCCGAATTTGGTTTTGTAAGTGAAAAAGTGCAAATTCAAACTTGTCATATCTTCTCTAAAACCCGATTTTCACATGTATGTGCAAATTCGAACTTGTTCTTGTCTCCTAAAAACCCGATTTTCAGTTGGAAGCAAATTTGTTGAAGTTTTCAAGCGATTTTTGTGGAGATCTTCTAGGAAGGAGAGGTGTTTTGGATTTCACCCTATTCCTATGCATTTCAAAACACTTATCACGCCATTTGGGGTTTGAATTTACTGTTTTTTTTGGTCCAAATCAGCAACCATGTGTTTCCAAAATGCCACATTTTGGGGGATCAAAACTTCATGAAGCTGCAATCTCCTAGTTCGTTTTTACCTCTCTTACCTAGGCGTGGAGTTTGGGATAAGTTTTCAGTCATTTAATGAGCCATTCAAGAAGCATTTGTTGCCACATTTTTTCCACGTGACCCTCCTTTGGCTACGTATTGGAAGGATTTAATGCCATTTCTTCATCTCCTCCTTGGGCGTTTGGCTTTTATACTTTCATACATGGTATTTCCCTAAGGATTTGGCCCTATTTTCTTGCATCTATAACCACGTTTTTGCAACTAAAAACGTTTTTCCAAAAACGTGGCAAGGGTTTGGGGATTGCGGTTTGCTTCTATTTATTGGATATTCTTCTTCATTCCAAGTTTGATTGCATTTTTGGAGAAGCATTTTCAGTTTGAAGAAAGGTATGTTCTCTTTTCTTTCTTTCCTTCATTTTATTATTTTCTTGCTTTCTTTGTTTTCCTTCTTAGTTGCATTTTTGAAATGTGTTGTTCTTCCCCCAAAAATTGGTTTTTGTGTGAGAGATTTTCTCCTTGGTATGCAATTTTTGAATTGCATTGTTCTTCCCATATTCCCTCTTTACTTGTATTCAGGATTTTTAATCCCAATTACAAGTTCGCTAGAAATTCTTGTTCTTCCCTTACGGTTAAGGAAATTAAACATTTTTGGTTAAAATTCCAAGTTGAAAAGTGTGAAATACCCCCCCTTTCAAATTCGGGTTTTAAAAACCGGATTACATGTTGAAAAGTTCTTCCCATTTTCATGAAAATGACATTCCCGGATTTTCCCTTTTCTATCTATTCATGTTTCTCGTATCCGTACTTTCCATTTCCGTCATTTTCTGCAAGTCAAATTCTCATTTTCCATCCATTTCTCTATTTGCAAATTTACAAGTGTACTTGCATTTGGGTTTTAAAACCCTGATTGCATGTATGTTCTTTCCAACTTGTATACTTGCAAAAATTTTCCCCAAGATCCGAAATTGGTCAAAGTCAAGATTTTCCCATTTCTATATATTTCCCCTCTTTCTCTCATAAAATCGTGAAGTTCAAGAATCGAAGTTTTTCCCATTTGAATTCCCATTTGAAGAAGGAAGAATGATATTTGCAGCTGACTATGATGTTGCCTTAACTCTTTTAAGTCTTGATCACAGTATTCCAGGTTCACAATCAATGTCAGATTTGCCGGCATCTCCAGTTTCAAAAAAGATGAAGTACAAATATGACAAATATTAGAACGAGGTAGCACCTTCCCAAGTTTCTTCCCCTTTGGATCATATCAGAGATATGGAAATAGGGCACATAGATATGTCGGAATTCGTCAAGAAGGTAGAAGATCCACAGGATAATAACTTGCAGTGGCTGTTGGACAGCCATATCCATCATGCATCTTCTTTCCCGGTGGCTGCCCTAGAACCTGAGTTTGTTCTTGCTTGCGCCAATCATTTTGACAAAGAGTCAAGAGTCATCAAAAATGATGATGGCAAAGCCATTATCCGTCTTGATGCAGATACGATCGAGAAGGTCTTCAGAATACCTCCTGCACCTGTTAACATGGAAATCTCCAAAGAAAGTGCAATAGAGTATTACGTGAAGAGGGAAAAAGATTGCAAGTGACATATCAACAGGTGGATCCAAGAGCCACGAGCCTCCTTAAGGTGGGCAAAGTTGTATAGCTGCAATTTCAAATGGGAAATAGGAGACACCATAACCCTTCTCAGCAAGATGATGGGCCTCGAGTATTCTAATGTCTTTGAGCCATGGATGTATCAGTTCATCATGCTCATAAGGCAGTCTCATCACATTTCATGGGGAGAAGTCATCAGCGATGTCTTGTGTGAACAACTTGCAACAGTTCCTACCACCATGACTTTCTTCATGAATTCGTATTTGGTATACTTGGCAGCATCACTTAGACACTTTCTAGGTCTTTCTACCAAGGGTGATCGCTCACTTATACCAGTTTGGGAATATTATGACCAGTTGCCGTTGAGACCTAGCAGATTGCATTTTAGAAGAGTTCAAGATGCATTCTTCGGATATTTCATGTGTCAGTTTGACAGAACTCTGAAGAACAAAAGAGTATCAGATGAGGCATGGGAAAGGGTGTGCGAATATGGATGTTTGTTTCTACAATTTCCCACCTTCACCTATATGAGGATCGGATGCTATGGTGATCAGCCATATATGCTTCCCAGATACCCATCTGATAAGATCATTCTTATGGAGTTGGGAAGACAGATCATGGCTGTCCACACTTTTCAGTCTGCTAGACACAAGGTTGGAATGGGGATCTCTACCACAAATCCACTGAAAATTGGCCAGTATTCCCTTGTCACATCTGTGAAAGCTAAGGCCATGAAGACTGAATTGTAGGAAATCAAGCTCAAAAAGTTTAAACCTAGAGCTGATTTTGATTACAAGGGTATAAAGGAAAAGATCAAGAAATCCTTTGTGCATGTGCATGGCATTGAGGACATTTGGGTAGATCTCCACACAGAAGCCAAAGTTCTGATGATGGATTACTACAGGCTCACTGTTGAGCAAATTGTTGATTTGAACTTGGTGGATATCCCATAAGGGATGATTGATGATGGGCACATACTTGATCCTGAATACATTTCTCGAAGGGTTGAGGAAGCTCCACTTCCTTTGATCCAATGGTCACACAAAGAGTGCATATCCATCCTTGAGAGATTTCAGCCTATCTTGGCTAACACTAACGCATGGTTGAAAAATAATGTTGTTAGACTTATAAAAATCAAGGTTGGAAAAGAAGATGATTCTACAAGGCCTCTTGGACGTAAGTCTGAGATTCAGGTTGACAACAAGGAGGGTGCATCATCTTCGGGCACAAGGATCAAGTTGCGAGTAAGTCGGGCAGTAGTGCTTCCTCCTGAGGAGACGACAGTTCGTGGGAAGGACAAATCACGATTCCATGTTTAGGTGATCGATCTGGATAATCCAGAAGAAGGGCAGCAATCTGATGATGCTCCTAAGTCTCCAGTTTCCATTGAGACGCCTCTTTCTCTTCCTGATTTGTTTGTGGATGAATCTCCTCAGAATGCTATTCCTATTTCAACATATGAGCCATCTCCTGATCATCAACAAGAGACAGTGTTGAAAATTCCTAAGGATATTCCTACTTGCATCCAGTTATCAGAAATTGATACTTCCACTTCTGATTTTGAAAAGTTTATGAGGCAATCTGCCTGTCCGTTGGTAACTGAGCAAAATGTGGTCACTGTCCAAACAAATATCCCTCCCACAATGACCACGGTGATTCAAACAGAAACTACTTCTCCTTTGCCTACAACTACTACTGAAGGGGAGTTGATGACTTTGCCTCCATGGCTCAGTTCTTTTACTCCGAAAAGGAAGAAGCAAGAAATCTCACCTAATGCCTTCGACTATCAGCAACTGAAACAGTCCAGATCCAAAGTTGCTAAGAAGGCCAAGACTATCTCCAGAGTAACTGTTGATAGCAACAAGATGAAGGTAGCTGAAATTGTGGAACCTATTGCAAATAAGCCACTTGAGGAAATGTCAGCTGCCGATTATAAGGTTACAAGGATAGAGTTGGGCAAACAAACGCATGAGGTCATTAAACATGATGCTCAGTTTTCTTTTGCTTTGCTATTGCAAAGGTGTGATGAACTTCTAGCAAAGAAAGACAAGCTAGAAGATGAAAACCGACAACTTATAGCAGCCATTCATAAAATCACAAAACCTGCTATTGAAGGGAGAAAATCCATAGGTTCTTCTAGTTCTCAAGAATCAATTCGTGGAGTGCAAAGGGCTGCTCAGAAGGTACAAGCACTGGATTCCTGGGTTGATCAGCTTCATGATCTATGCGCACAGGTAATGAAAGACATTTTTCAGATGATGTCTAAGTTAGAGACCATTGAGGAGAAACTGGATCAGACTTCTAATACTTTCAAAAAGAATCTGGAAAGTGTTGAAGAAAGTTTGACAATCTGACGTACCATGCCCCAACAACGTCTGAATGTTTTGCAGGAGCATGCCATCATCTCTTCCAGGATCATCTACTTGGAATTTGAAGAACTCCTGGAAAGCAAGACCCTTGTTCTTAAATCCCTCATTCAGGAGATCGGTTATACAAGGAGATTCCGAGATGAAGTTTTCTGAGATATTGTCTCACATTGTGAAAGGGCCTCCTACAACATATTAAATCAGGATGGAGAGCTGATTCCAGAGAAGAAGTTCTTGCTGATTTATAGATGATTCATAATGAATGGAGTGAACAATTCTCGGCCGCTTCAATTCAGATATTGATGAAACACCAAGCCTTTTTGCATCAAATCCAGTCTATCCTGGATAAAAACAACTCTGCGCTCCTCCGGTGTCATGACACTGTTGTGAACACCATGGTTGTTTCCAAGAACACCCATGAACCGAATTTCGAGGAACTACAAATGAGCATCCAGAAGTTTAGAGGATTCGTGTCTTCATGTAATGCAACTTAAGTGTTTTTCAACACTCAGTTGTATTTTCCTGCTTTTGTAATCTTTAGTTGTAATTTTGTTTTGACAAGTTACATGTAAAAGTATTTTTTGTAAAATGCAAGTTACACATTACTTGCACTTTTGTAATTACATGTAAGGCAACTACAAGTTGTGTCCAATTAGGACTGTAGTTGGAATAAGTCTTAGTTAGTTATTGAAGTCTTAGTTAGTTATTGAATAAGTCTAAGTAGTTGAGAGAATTTCTCAAGTTAGTTGGGATCCTCCCACCTTTTTTTCAAGGCTCCTCTTCTATAAATACTTGAGGGGTCTATTGTAATCTTTATCTTTTGGAAAACAAGCAAAAACTCTGCCAAATTTACAACAAAGAAGTCTTTGAGCTTTCATGTGTAAATTCAAGAATTGAAAGGAATAGAAGGAAATTGCTCAAGCTTTGAGTCTTTGTGCTACATTCTTGAGTTAGTGTTCTATATTATCTTTCTTGCAAGTGTTCCTAAAAAGCTTAATCACATCTGTTTTGCAGTCTTTGTGCTGCAAGAAGTTGAGTTTAATATAGATTAAAATGAATATTTTGTTAAGAGAAGTTGCAAGTCTTTATGCTTTCACTTGTTCTTAGGAGAATTTTGGAATAGATTTTGTGGGAAATAGCTGTGAGTCTTTGAGCTTACACTACTTCTCATTGTTTTAAAGAAGAAAACAATAGTGTTTTTCAATCTTTGAGCTGTCATAACTTGTTCTTTATATCATTAGTGTAGAAAAGGGTAGATAAGACTTCACATAATCAAGTCTTTGAACTTGATATTGTCGTCCTGTCCCGAAGGAAGTGACGAAAGTCTTTGCGCTTTCAGGAAACTTCATTTCCTTTCTCTCATTTCATTTGAAAGTGGTTATTGCTGTTTATATTCAATTGCTATCCTTTTCTGTGAAGAGAAAAGGATATTGTCTTTCTTGAAAGAAGAAGATTGTTGTCCCATCCTATTTTATTTTCAAAGTTGTAGTTAGATAGGGAGAGCCTTCCCTTAATTAGGAGAGTTTTACTCATGTGCTATGGTTGAAACCACAATTTTGTATATTTCTGCAAGTGTACAAAATTTTCAACCAACAGATATCATCAACAAGAATTGGTTGCTGAAACCTAGACTGCACATCTCAAAAATGCCCAAGATGCTCACTATTTTCGAGTTCAAACAGGAGTATGTGGACCTGATAATGATGTTAAGAAGGATAATGGGGTGTTGACATACCGTGAATTTTGAGCCATGGATGTTTTTTTACATTTGGCGAAATTATGAATGTTAATGGATTGGTGGACTAGGCCAGGTTAATCAGCCACTACGTGCATGAGCAGTTGAAAGACTTGAAGGAAAAGACGTCCTAATCCTTCTACATGAGCTCATATGTAGTTTGTATGCTTGCAAGGATGGGAAGCTTTGATGGTCTGCCGAGAAAAGGAGTCATGGGTTGCAGAACAGCACAACTGAAAGTTCACAAATGATATCCTCAGTTGCACCTCTATAATACTAATTCTTTCAAGCTGGCAAATGACACCTTCACCACGTACCTAACAAGACTTATGCAGAATGAACTCCACACAAGGGTGTCACCACAGGCTAGGGCTCTGGTTCAGAAATTTGAAGCCACATTCCTGGAATTTCCAAAGTTCATCTACATCAAGACGCAAGGATTCTCGTACCAGTCATACAAGTTGCCAGGATATCCATTCGACAAACTGGTGCTGCTGGAACTCATGAGGCAGTTGACAACCTATGATCAAATGCAGAAAAAGAAGTTGTCTATTGAATTTCTAGTTGTCTTAGGTGACTATGTGGAGGTGTGCTCGAATCTGGCCGTAGCCGAGAAAGCAGCAGAGGAGTTAGCATTTTATTGCCTGACATTTTACACATTCAGAGCTCACTACGATCCTTATCGTCAAATCAGAAAGGTTGGTGGAGTGAAATTTGTGCATAAGTTTCACCTAGAGGATTATTAGGCAAGTGTTGTTGGTGTTTGTTTTATCATCTACCAAACATTAGAATAAGATACCCAAAGGTATTCTATCGTCTGCTGAAAAATCATTGATGATTCCAAGGTCTATATGTGCGAACAAGCGACTTTAGTGGGATAGCTACTTGGGTAGTGTATGCTGAAAATCTCAAGGGGGACTTACGTTTTACAAATGTCTTTCAAGCTTCTGGACTTAGATAGATTTATAGATTTTAGGCTCTCTCTTTTTTTGGATTTTTCGGGATTTAGACTTTCAAAAAAGGGAAAAGGGGATAGGGCTAAGAAAGTTGATCTAAACCTACGAATTCTAGAGACGGTATTAACTGGGTGCTCTCGAGAAACCGCACTTTGCTTCGCCACATTGAGGACAACTACACAAAGCGGGTGCAATCTTCAACGGGTTGTGCTTATGATCGAAATGTTGGCATGCACAAAGGATAGGCTCAGACTAACTTTGCACAGTAAAATGGAAATCATCCATTCACCAAAAGTATGAGCAGAGATACACCGTCAATTAACACTTATCAAATCCTTGATTCAATTCTAACAACATGAAAGCAAATCTAAATTAACTTTAACTAATGTGTTGAGGAAATTGAAACCATGCTAATCACTCAAACAACAGAGATTACAAAGCCTTAAGAGAAAGCGCACATGCAATATATTATTTGAAAATATGACCTTTATGCAACAATATATCAAAAACCTCACTCTCTCCAAATGAGGAGGTAGCCTTATATAGTTTTCAGAAAAATAATGAATGGTCGAGATCAAACAATGATCAAGGGCCCAGATTGAAAGTTATAAACCCTAATTAGGGTTTCCCAAGACTCTATCAATTTGAAAGAATGAGCACATGACAAGTGGCACAGCTGCTATTGTCATTGAGGTGAATGTCTAGTTTCCCCTTTTGCAGATTCAATGTATCTGGACACGATGAGCCTAACCTCTTCCATAGTGACACTTGGCAGGTTACTAATCTGGAAGTCGATGATGTCCACATCATCAGTACATGTGGCGAGGACGCCTTCCCACTCAATTGCCTGGGCAAGAAAGTTCTCGTCAATGAGGAGAAAAATTGCAATCCTTGAGAGATCGCCCTTATCAATCATCCCTGAGTCTTTGAAAAAGCTCGACCGAATTCTGGCTCTCAAGTTCTCTGCCTATAGGTGTTTTTCTCGTATACCCTCTTTCTTCCAGATCTCTGATGCTACACGAAACACCTTACTCAAAATTTCTCTGAAACTTTTCTCTGTCTCAAAACACTTAGTTTTGGATTTCTTCAGGACTTCAATCCTGGTGACCAAAGCATAATACCAAGTGTTAAAGTCATACCTATCCCTAGCCTGTATGACACTTGCATCTACCAAGCTTCGTTTTGACAGACCTCGGATAACCCTCAATTGTGTAAGTATTTCATCTTGGATTTCTTCAACATCTTCCCAATTTGCAGCTAAGTCCTGAATTCGGCTGACCAATGAAGAAGCCGACTCATGTGCTCATACTAAATTTTCTACAAGTATGTCAGCACGTGCTGAAGCATCTAAATCCATTCCTTAGCCTGCGTGAATGTGCCCTTCATGTTCTCGTAATCTTTCATTGACTCTTGCTGAAGAGGCTGTGGAGGGGTGACTGGTATCTCATGGTTGAGTGGCTTGGTTAGATGGAGAACATATTTCCTCCACTGCTGATTCTCTTCCTCAACCTTCTTTCTTTTCTCCTTCTCCTTGGCTAGCCTTGCCTTGAGGGCGTTGCAAGAGTCGTTGAAGTACTGGACTTCTTGGTCCTGAGTAGGCTTACCCAACTCTATAGTAGTAATCTTATAATCCTCCGGGGCCATATTGTCCCGAGTTTTTCCTTCCTTTGGCACAACTATCTGAACTGTCCTAAACCCTGCACTATCCCTCTGCATCAAAGAGAATTTTCTAGCTGGCTTAGGTGGCTTAACTACGACTGGCTCATTCACCTTTGCCAGAAATGTTGTTGTATTCTCTTCAGAATGGGTTTCATTAGGAACCTTAGCCCTTATCATTTCTCTCAACCAATCAGGAATGGTTGACTGCTCCACAGTAGTTTGATCAAGTCCATCATCTGTCCCTCCTGGTCCAATAACTATACCATCAAGGAAAACTACTGGGGGCTCAAGCTCTTCAACTTCTGTGGCTGCATTTTAAACTTGTTCCTTGTCCAGGCTTTGGACAAATTTTCTCATTATTTCTTCAATCGAAGGAAAAGGCACTCTCACTTCATTATTCCCCATATCTGTGTCCATCTCTTGCTCTTCAACTACATTTTGGTCAGGCACAATAGATGCGGCACTCAGAATGGAACGACCTTCGTTTCACTCACGTCTCTCCCCAACAACTTTCTTTCCCCTGTCCTTTCCAGAGCTTCCAACTAATTCTTTCCTTTTCCAGGACCCAACACTCTCTGGATTCCGAGCATTGCCTACAAAGATACAAGGGTTGGAGGACAGAGAGTCATCTATTCCCATTAAATCATGAGTCAGGACAACACCTTTGGACTTTAATTGTTTCGTCTTCTCAGATGTCCACCACTTAAAGTATTCGGCCACCGATCTCATGAGGTCTGCCAAAGCTGATTTCTCTCCTTCTGACCAATCAACCAAGGCCAATGGCTCATTCCTCATCTTCTCAAAGCCCGGCTAATGAAGCTCAAGACTGTCTTCTATTTGATTAGCAACTCTGAATACTTCTGTTGCTCTCACCATGCTCAAGGGAATCCTTGACCAAAATCTTCTCCTGATTTCGAAACTATTAGCTGCATTAGCCCAATAATCTTCCAAATCAGTTCTATGCTTGAATGTCATCCCTTCTACCCTTTTCATCTTATGGAATGGATCAACGTTTTTTCTTGCTTTGTACTGGTAGAAAGGGTACCAAGCCATCTCTTTCTCTACAGTGGCAACGGCTTGTGATGACGGGCACATCTCTAGTCCATTTCCAATCGTGAGAGAGGAGGTTCTTACCTTCTTCTACTTATCTCTTTGAACTGTCATATAGCCCTCCAGTTGCCTCACAACTTCCAGTAGCACAGCTTGGTTGGTAGGGTAGTGTTGTGACGTTTTCACACATCGCCCCATTGCAAATGGGGACCCATGTTTTTTTGCTTTTTTAGGGTTTGTTTTCTTGGTTTTTAGGGTTTTGTTAGTTGGCCTTTGCATTTTGAGTGCTGTCGGGGTGATCGCATGGATAAGCAAGTCCGGCTTGAGTGATGTCTTGATCTTGAAATGTGGTTAAGTCTGGAATGTCCTGAAATTTGGCTAAGTCTGAAGTCCTGACCCTGAAATTTGGCTAAGTCTGGAATGTCCTGATCCTGAATTTGACTAAGTCTGGAAACTGAAAAACCTCCAAAAACTAGATTTTGCAATATAACTCCTGGAGGTCTGAAACCACTCTCAAACATCCTGAAAGTATATATGGAATATAACTTAAAGTATAAGAAAGAAGAAACATAGAAGGAAATGTCACTTATACTTAAAAAATTATCCTGATAGAGAGTTCGAAAGGTCAAATTTCGCTCCTGTCCTTCACTGAGGATCCAGAGCGAATTTCGCTCCTGTCCCTCCCAGGAGGACCAAGGCGAAGCGCTCCTGTCCCTCACCAAGGGACCAGAGCGAAAACACTTATTTGAGCCATTCCTGACCGTGTTTGGACGAATTGAGACATCAAAGGCATGGTGAAGGACGAAATGAGCATGATAGAGCATCCAGAGTTGATCAAAAACAATGAAATGATGAAGTTTTTACCTAGAGGGTCAAATTCGCTCCTGTCCCTCACTGAAGGACCAGAGCGAAATTCTTCATAAGGTACGATCTGGGCAAAGATCAAGCAAGTTTTATGTTTGAAGGTAAGAAAGGAGATGAATTGAACCCATTGAAGACAAATTGAAGATTATTAAACGTCAACAAGGGACCCAAATGCCCAAGTTCGCTCCTGTCCCTCAGGCAGGGACCAGAGCGATTTTTGTCTTAGACAAATTTCTTGCCAAGTTACAATGAATTCCAAGGCATGGATGAATGAAAGGGGGCATTACGAGACCGTTGAAGATAAATTTGGAAGCTGGCGAAGTGTGATCGAGACTACAAGTACAAATTCGCTCCTGTCCCTCTCCAAGGGACCAGGGCGATACAATGAGTATGTTGCCTTTTCCTCAAGTTCAAAACCGTTCCAAGTCAAGAGGAAGGGTGGCAAAGGCGTTTCGAAGCGTCCCAATGAAGAACGAAGTATCCAAAGTTGCTAAATTGAAAGGATTTACACTAAAACACCCAATTCGCTCCTATCCCTCAAGAAGGGACCAGAGCGAAATTTGCATGAAGGCATAAATTTTGAAAGTTTGTCAAGCATCAAGTGATTAAGGAAGATCAAGGGATCACGTTTTGCCCGACGAAGACAATTGCAAGTTGAAGAAAGTAAAGACAAGCTCAAAATGTTGAAATTCGCTCCTGTCCCTCAGGAAGGGACCAGAGCGATATTGATTATATTAGCCAAATCTCTCAAAAATCACGTAAGGTCAAGGATAGGCAAGGTCAACGACGTCCTTTGGAAGGCAATGAACGAAGAACGAAGATCAAAAGTTTGCAAATTTGAGCCAGGACACTAGGATCGCTCCTGTCCCTCAGGAAGGGACCAGGGCGATATTTGCCAAAGCACTCATTTTCCTTCGGAGATCATGACAAAACAAACTTGCAAAGGGTTCAAAGTGTTGTTTGAAAGGTAATAAAGGAGAAGTTGATATCAAGGACGGAGAATTTCAAGTCAAAATTGATGGATCGCTCCTGTCCCTCTCCAAGGGACCAGGGCGATGAGGTACGTATCTTTCCATCTTCAAAATATTTTGGCGCTCAAACACATTTTTGAATTTATTTAAATGCTAGAAAATTCGATAAGATTGAAAATTTAATTAAAAATAGCATTTAAATATTGCATTTAAATATTAATTAATTTTTGCCTTGTAAAAAAAATCGAAGTTTATTAATTAAAAACAATGGCAAATTAATTAATTATTATAGAGCGCTTGGTATTTTATTGTTTTATGAAGGTCGGCCTTTCTTATTTATTAAAAAATCGTTTATAATTGCTTTATTTTTACAAAAGTCGGCCTAAATAATGATGAGAGGTAAGCACTTATAAAGGAGGGTGGTGAAGATCATTATTTTCACATTGTTATTTTATCATCTCAAGTGCGATTTAAGGAAGACAAAGAGGTGCGAATTATATTCAAAAGGGGTGCGAACTTGAAAATTCTATTGGTGCGAACTTGTCAAAGACTTGAAGATCACGTCAAAAACTTGAAAGGTGGCGAAATTGCTATTTTGAAGGGAGATCACGTTGAAGACCATCTTATTTCAAATTTTGCCTAGGCGAATTCCTTTATTTTTAGAGTTAAGCTCTCAAGTAAGGTATGGCAAGATCTCTTGTTTTAATTTCGAATTTTGATCATCATTGCCTTAATTTTGAATTTTGAAAATTTGTTTTCCCTTAGCTCAGTCGTTTTTAGGAAATGATTAATAACTCAAGGACTTATCATTAAGTTTCCTAAAATTTGCTCTCTAATTTATGTTATGTATTGCAAAATCATGTTACTAATTTTGAAATGTTGTGTAGGCATCAAATGGAGATCTCATCAAGGAAAATCAAGCCGAATCAAGGACGATCTTCGCCGGGACGATCAAGCTAGGACAGGGGCGACCTCTTTCAATCCAGCGTTCCAAGGCGAGGTACATCATCGTCTTGCACATCAAGGACAAAAGGAGTTAGAACAAGAGTTAATTAAAGATAGCCTCTCAACGACATCAAGTTAAATATCTACCAAGTTACAAGTGTCAAATGAGGTGGCGTCCTAGTCATCATTTCTCCAGTCAGTGAGGTCCACCTCAGCATGTCCAGATTCAATGTACTTAACTCATGGAAGGTGGCACAAACTCCGATGTACCTACCCCGGCTATCCATTGGTCGATTTTTCTAGAAGGGACATGTGTCCAAGCAATACAATTTTGTCATTGGTCAAGCATTAAATGTTATGTAATGGTTGTAACAAACCCTAATTAGGGTTTTCATTGTAAAATCTTGGCCATTGATCTTGAATTGATCTAAGCCATCAAATTGTATTGTGGGCACTATATAAGCCCAGGCATTTCATTTGTAAAGGCTAATTTAGCAATAAGTTAGAGATAGCATGTAAATAGTTGGAAGAGTTAGAATATAGTTGATAGAATAGCAATTAGAGTAGAATAGGAGGACAAGGCAAGAAATTGTTGCCATTGATTGTAAACAAACTCCATTTTCATTGAAGTAATGGTGAAGTGTGTCGTTTCTTGCAATTTGCATGGTTTCTTGTTGAGTCTTCAATCCTAGATGGTAGATGATTAGATGAATGGAGGAAATGTGATTGATTAATGGTGGAATTCGTATATCCATACTACTAGCAGTTTGTTGATTACAGACTTGCCTTGTGTAGTCAACTGGAATCATTCAGCCTAAGCTCAATTTCAATTTGTCGCTTCTTCATTGATATGCATCAACTTGATGGTGTCTATGCCTGTGGTGATGATTTGAACATCATAAAGCTTCCCTTAGAAGATCGCACTAGCCTTGTGTAGATGTTCCATTGATGTCAAAACAAGACCTAGTTGGAGTTTCATCAAAAATCAAATCATTGCTCCTACATTCTTAGTATTAGGAATAGATCCTCTCTTCCCCCCCTTCCTTTTTTCCCTTTTTTTAATCTAAGTTAGTGAGAGCTTGTGTTCTAGCAAAGTAGATCGGAAATTCAATCACCAAATGTAAGTCCCCTTGTGATTCCAGCAAATCACATCATACCACGGCGAGCTTATCCACATGTAGAGACCCTACTAAAAGGAACCTTGGAGTCATCCTAACTGATCCTTTATGCGAATCTTCAGCAGTTAGAGACTTTTTCTCAAGAGAGGATAAGATACCCTTGGGTATTTTATTCTGTGTTAGGCTGTGTACAAAATACACGTCAACAGGTAGGTTGGGAGTTTATAGGGAGATCCGGAAAACCCCTGAATTCTAATATAGGTGAACTTCAGGTATTGAATATACCAATACCCGAATCTACTTATGAAGTCCATAGACTCTTGAGATAGTCTCTGATGTAATCCACCTTGCAGTGTTCATGTGATGTGCATCAGAAATGTATCATTTACCCTCTTGAAATGAAACTTTTCTTCCATGTGTAGTTGGGGATAACAATCATAGACAGGAAATTGTTTCTCTTTATTTCCCACTTCCCCTCTATAGGTGAGGCCTTTGTATCTATAGGTTCTAGCTAGAGAATATGTTAAAATTATAGCATCGACAGATAAAGAATCAACAATGAAATATATGAATTATAGCATATTCCAAATCCTTGTTTTGATTTCTCGGTCTTCTATCTTGCCTTTCCCTCTGATGCTCTCTCATCTAGCTCATGAATTGGTCAAAATTCATGTGTTCCCTTACATCCGGGGGAAGTAAACTGCACTCATCGTGTACTGCTATGACATTATCAGCAAATATAACATAATCATCTTCCCCAACACCTCTTTTGGTTCATTCCTTAGGAAAGTGGGCCTGGTAGGCCGATCAACGATGTGTGTAGGAGTTCTACGAGCCCTAGGAGTCCCAGCCACACTCCTATTATCCTCTTGCTCATGATTTTGTCTTCTAGGATTAGCCAACTGCTGTATGGCTGCCCTAAGCTATTGCAATGTGTCAACTATACATTGTTGTCCATCTTGTAAACCTCTCATGGTTTCCCTCACTTCTCTAGCTTCATCTGGTGGTGGACTATTTTCTCTTCTGTCACCCATACCTGCAACCTGTTCAATATTCCCAAAAGATGACTCCTGATGAGTCCCAATTAATCCTAATGTTGTTCTTCCTTGAAGAACCAACGGTGGTTGCCAAGTTTTTTTGAATTCTCTCTAATAATACCTCCTTTCTCTGTCACTTGGTTGCATTAACAATCTGATTCAACCTCACAGGATGGCAAGAGACCACTCTGATACCAATGTAAAGACTCTAAGTCCTTCAAACTGATTACTTCTGAACCTTGGTTTGTTTGTTTTCGGTTTTCTAAATTTTTTGGGAGTTTTTGATATAAAAAGCAACTATAATAAAGCATAAATTACTTGAATCCAAAAGCTAAATTAATACAAAAAGATTCAACTACTGCAACAACAACCATTCTTCAATTAATTGAACTCAAACTAAATGCATATAATCATACCCAAAAATAAAAGCAAATACACAACTATTCTGAAGATTGCTGCTAAAAAGCAGACCTCAATAGGGTCCATTTTCTTAAGAAAGTGAATGTTCCCTCCTCAAAGAGGTACGACTGTCATGTATGATGTTAGGCGCCTCTTCTCAAATTTTATTGAAATTTATTGTGCCTTCCTCAACCCAAATCGCCCCTCTGTTAGGGCCGCCTCCTCCGCTGCTATAAATGCTGGAAAAATCAGGTCGTACAGCCTTGGGAGTTGTGCCAATCAACACCAACAAGTGCAGCTTCAATCTGATTTCCAATCTAATATGAAACCCTTTGAATATGTTATGTAAACCTTCAATAAGACCCTCTGATTTAGCACAAATAAAACCTCTGAATGAAGTTCTTCAGAATGCCACCTTCAATGGATATTCCACCACCTTAGAGCAGCTGCAAACACTAAAGAATGTACCGTTCTCCAATGACTCAAAGAATGAAACCCTTGGCTTCCTTCTCTCAAACAATTTTCATCAAAACAAATGCTCAAGAATAACTTGTACAATTTCATGAAAGGAGTATTTATATTTCCTTCTTGGCTCGATTTCCCATTAAAAAAAACATTAATAACATTTAAAATGTTATTTCATTGAGACTTAGGGAATACTTTTAATATTTCATTAAAATTCTCCTTTATAATTAATTCCTCAAATGGCCCCCTTTTTATGATGAATCGACCCTCAAGTTATAACTTTAAGTTATAACTTATATTATCACCTTTTAATAAATAATTATCATTTGAGCCAATAAAAATTTAGTATCTCCTTCAATACTCAATATTTCTTCACGCCGTCTAAAACTGGAGCTAAGCCTGTGGTTCCCCCATACGACCAAGTGCCTTACTAAAAATAGTAAGGGTCCCTCTCAACCAACCTCTGACTTACTATAAATAGTAAGTATAGCAAACGGAGCCCTGGAAACACCAAACGAAAGCCAAAGCTGAATGCCACTGAACACTGAAATCGATACAAGCCTCAAAAGGCCCTCTAATCATCCTCATTAGCCTACGAGGGCCAGAATAATAGGCTAATCTCCCTGACTACTGATGTCTAACTAGAAGGGGACATTACAGCCACCCTTCCACCCCTGCTCAACCTTCTTGGCAACCTAACCATGCTTGTCAACGACCCCAAGAGATCTATTTTAATTCCTTCCAGCAAGCCCATCAAAATGTGAAAAGCATGGAAGATGTCAACATGTAGGATATAATGTTCAACTTCTAGGAGCAATTAGAAGATATTGAGAGGTAGCAGGAGTATCGTATATAGCAGGATCATATCATTTATCAAAATCGGCTTCAACAACAACAAATGGAAGCTAAAAGAAAACAGCATGCAGAGTTTCTTGCAAGGCACATTGCTTCTCCTAGGAAGAAGGAAATTAAGCAGCTAGCAACTATAGAGATGCAACTCATACAAGAGGAGGGTTCTGCCCCTTGGGTTCTGTTGACGTGTATTTTGTACACTATCAAACACAGAATAAAATACCTAAAGGTACCTTATCCTCTCTTGAGTAAAGCCTCTAATTGCTGAAGATATCGCGAAAAAGGATCAATCAGGATGACTCCAAGGTTCTTGTACGTAGGGTCTCTACGTGTGGATAAGCTCTCTGTGGTATGATGTGATTTGCTGGAATCACAAGGGGACTTACATTTGATGCCTGAACTTCTGATTTGCTTTGAATATTGCTGGAACACAGGCTCTTGCTAGCTTAGATTTGAAAAAAGGAAAAAAGACGAGGGCGAGGAAAGGATCTAATCCTAACACTAAGAATGTAGGAGCAATGATTGATCTTTGATGGAATTCTAACTAGGTCTTGTTTTGACATCGCAGGACCATCTCCACAAGGCTAGTGCGATCTTCGAAGGAAAGCTTTATGATGTTCAAATCATCACTGCAAGCATAGACACCATCAGGTTGATGCATATCGATGAAGAAGCGACAATTGAAGTTAAGCTTAAGCTGAATGATTCCAGTTGACTACGCAAGGCAAGTCTGCAATCAACAAACTGCTAGTAGTATGGATATACGAATTTCACCATCAATCAAGCACATTTCTTCCACTCATCTAATAACATGAAATCAAATATGAGAAGTATAAAGACCATGCAAATTGTCGAATTGACCCATAAATTTCACCATTTCTTCAATGAAGTTACAAGTCTTTTACAACAACATCTTGGCAACAATCTTTGCCTTCTCTCTCTACTCTACTCTAATTGCTATTCTATCTTATTACTTATCTATCTAATTTCTATCTAATTGCTTCCAACTATATTCTAACTCCTCTAATTAGCCTTTACAAAATGAAATGCCAGGGCTTATATAGTGCCCTCAATACAATTCGATGGCTTAGATCAATTCGAGATCAATGGCCAAGATTTTACAATGAAAACCCTAATTAGGGTTTGTTACAACCATTACATAACATTTAATGCTTGACCAATGAAATAATTGTATTGCTTGGACACATGTCCTCTCTGGAAAAATCGACCAATGGATAGCCGGGGTAGGTACATCGGAGTTTGTGCCACCTTCCATGGGTTAGGTACATTGAATCTGGACATGTTGAGGTGGACCACACTGACTGGAGAAGTGATGACTAGGATGCCACCTCGTTTGACACTTGTAACTTGGTAAATATTCAACTTGATGTTGTTGAGAAGCTAGCTTTAATTAATTCATCTGGAACTATCTGCTTCTTCAACGAACCCTTGTTCTAACTTCTTGTGTCCTTGATGTGCAGGATGATGATGTACCTCGCCTTGTAATACTGGATTGGAGAAGGTCGCCCTTGATGACGTTAGTCCAAAGAAGGTCGTCCTTGTCGATGCTAGGCTGGAGGAGGTCGCCCTTGTCCTTGCTTGACCGTCCTTGATCTGGCTTGATTTTCCTTGAGGAGAGTCTTCCGACTTGTAGATCTTTCGAGCTTGGAGTCGCCATCTTGATACCTCACTTGAGAGCTAACTTAACAAAAGATGCTAAAACTATGAAATTCGCCTAGGCAAAAACGAAGATTGAAGTATTCAACGTGATCCTCCTCTAGCAAAGGCGCCTTTCTTGTCAACTCCACCAACTTTGGGGTCTTCCAACGCCTTGAGGGCAAATGCGCTCCACTTGAACACAATTCGCACTCCTCTTGATGAGATCTCGCACTCCTCCTTGTCCTCCAAATCGCATGCAAATGAATGATTAAAAGATGATTTAAAATGCCATATCACACCCCCTTTATATAAGCGCTTACCTCTTCAATCCCCCATAGGACGACTTTTGAAAATAAAAATAAAAATGGAGGCCGACTTTGTAAAATATAGAAAATAAAACCCAAGCGCTCCAATTTTATTTAGATTAATTGATTAAAATGCCTTCATAATTAATTATTTCGATTTTTAAAAGGCAAAATTAAAATTAAATTAATCAATTAAATGCCTTGTGCGCACCTATTAAATGTCGATTTTTAATTAAAAATATCAAGGTTCATCGAAATTTAGCATTTAATGCATTTGAAAATGATGTTGGCGCCTAAACATGGGAGATATAAGGGATACAAACCATATCGCTCTGGTCCCTGGGAGAGGGACAGGAGCGCCTTAGCATTTTGTTCTTGAATTTCTCGCTTTTTACGTTCAAAGTCACTTCCTCTACGTTGAAACTGGCATTTTAAATAGGAACCTTGAGCTTGATTGATTCAATGTTTTGAAATGAATGCCTCCTAGACCATTTTCGCTCTGGTCCCTGACTGAGGGACAAGAGCGAACTTTGCATTTAGCTCAAATTTGCCAACCTTTTGTCGTTAACCTCTCGTTCATCATCTTCTTAAAGATATTTTCAACCTTGTATAACCTTGCCCTGACGTAATTTTTTGAAGGAAATGACCAGTTTAGTAGAAATCGCCCTGGTCCTTGACTAAAGGACAGGAGCGAACTTGCATCTTTGCTTAAGTTAGTCACCTTTTGACGTTTGGTTCCTTGTCCATCATCCTTCCAAGGACATATTCGATCTTGTATAACTTTGCCTTGGCGTGGTTTTTTGGAAGGGATGATGATCTTCATAGAAATCGCTCTGGTCCTTGACTGAAGGACAGGAGCGAACCTTTGTTCCTTGGGCTAATCCTTGTTCTTATCAACTTTCGATTGTCTTCAAAGTATAAAATGGTGTCTCTTACTCCTTCTTGAACGTTTGAAATGGAAGTGACATCTCAAAATTAAGTATACTTGGACAGTTCGCTCTGGTCCCTAGGAGAGGGACAGGAGTGAACTTGGGTAATTTCATCACTTTTCATGGTCCTTGCAACTTTGTTCTTCTTCAAAGTGTTCCAAACATCCTCGCCCCCTTGTACCTTGGCCTGGATTTATTAAAATTCGAAGGGGAAGTCTAAATAACCAAGATTTCGCCCTGGTCCTTGACTGAAGGACAGGAGCGAACTTTCATTTGTAGGCTCAATCATTCTTTGCCAATGTTTAAAACTATCTTCAATGGATCTGCTATGCTCCCCTTCACTCATCTTTGACATGGAATTTGCTTCAAATTGGTGAGAAATTTGTCTTAGGAAGAAATCGCTCTGGTCCCTTGGAGAGGGACAGGAGCGCCTAGGACAAAATAGGCTTCACTGGCGTCTTGCACTCTTCAAAATTATATTCAATAGATTCGTTACGCCTCCTTTTACTTGCCTCAAACTTAAAAACTCATTTCACTTCGCCAAAACTTGTCTTGTGGAGGAATCGCTCTGGTCCCTGAGAGAGGGACGGGAGCTATCACTAAAATTCGCCCTGGTCCCTGGCAGAGGGACAGGAGCGATTTTGCTTCTAGGGCCAATTTTCTCCTTCGAGGTGCGACCAAATTATATTCAATGAGTAAAATGTACCTCCCTCGTTCTTCTCAAATCGCGAAATCGTTCAAATCTTTCAAGGACAAGGCAATTTTGGATTTCAAGCTCCGGTCCTTCAGTGAGGGACAGGAGCGATTTTTGCTCTCAGGGCCAAATCTTTTTACTTTTCACTTCAAATTTCCTTCGCTGAGGAAAATATCATCTCTTTACACGCCATGAATAAAAGTTCGAGTCCAAACAAGGTCTAAAAATGTGCATATGAATAAAATCGCTCTGGTCCCTTGGTGAGGGACAGGAGCGAATTTACCTTTCTAGACAAATACTCCATCATTTCATCGTCTTTAATCAAGTCTGGATGCTCTATCACGTTCATTTTGTCCTCCATCATGCCTTTGATGTCTCAATTTGTCCAAACAAGGTCAGGAATGACTCCACTAAGCTTTTTCGCTCTGGACCCTTGGTGAGGGACAGGAGCGATTCGCCTTGGACCCTTGGAGAGGGTCAGGAGCGAAATTCGCTCTGGATCCTCAGTGAAGGACAGGAGCGAAATTTGACTTTTCGAACTCTCTATCAGGATAATTTTTATGGAATATAACATTTAAGTATAAGAAAGAAGAAACACTTATACTTTAAGTTATATTCCATATATACTTTCAGGATGTTTGAGAGTGGTTTTAGACCTCCAGGAGTTATATTGCAAAATCTAGTTTTTTGAGGTTTTTCAGTTTCCAGACTTAGTCAAATTCAGGATCAGGACATTCCAGACTTAGCCAAATTTCAGGATCAGGACGTTCAGACTTAGCCAAATTTCAGGATCAGGACGTTCAGACTTAGCCAAATTTTCAAGACATTCCAGACTTAGCCAAATTTTCAAGACATTTCAGACTTAGCCAAATTTTCAGGACATTCCAGACTTAGCCAAATTTCAAGATCAAGACATCACTCAAGCCGGACTTGCTTATCCATGTGATCACCTGGGCGACACTCAAAATGCAAAGGCTAAGTAACAAAACCCTAAAAGACCAAAAAACAAACCCTAAAAAAAACAAAAAAAGCAAGGGTCCCCATTTGCAATGGGGCGATGTGTGAAAACGTCACAACAGGTTCCTAAGTTTGAAATCCCAAGCTTCAAGCAAGGGAGACCTTCCAAACCTTCAAGTAAACCTCCTAGGTTTAAAATCCCAAGTTTCAAAGGAGCTCAAGCTATTCTTTTACAAGAGCCTTCACCTCTACACCCTCCCTTGCAACATCCCCTATCAGATAAATCACCTTTTCCTAAAACTATTTCACTCTACAAAAGTGGACCTGTTGCCCAAAGGCGGATTGGCTTGATCATCAAGGGGGAGGGGAGGTATTGTCCACATGTGGTAAGCTCCCTTACCATCAACAAGATCACGGTTTAGACTTGCTGCAAAACAAATTTGAAGATCATCTATAGCAGCACGGCATTGAGCGAGGGAACATGGAGGAGCTAGTTAGATCAGCTCATGAGGTTGATCTTTTGAAACATAAGTCAGCATATGATGAGAATGGTGAAGAAGAAAATATTTTTGATGTCTTACCTACTTTCATTCCATTTTCAGAGGATAGGATGGAGATTGATGCTGCTTTATTGTTCAAAGGATGTGGTTGTTACTAAATATGTTGTGTAGGCCACAAAAAATGATGTTATTGCTACAAGAAGCATGGGGAATGGATCATACCATGAACCTAAGGTTATTGCAGTAAAGAGGTAATTTGAAGATTTTACGTCTTCTTATAAAGTGCCTCATAAATCTGAAGTTGGTGTTGATGAGCTAAGTATCAGCACATGTGATTATAATGTATGTTGGTTCTCCTCTGCCTCGGAATGTGATGATGTTGAATATGAAATCTCATTCAAGGTGAAGAAGTTGTGTCTAGCATTAGGGACTATGTGCCCAAGCTTGAATGTTTAACTTGGGACCAGCATATCGTGGATGGTGATGTTGAGCAGCAACATACATATCAAAAGAATAAATATCTTGTTGCTTAAATTGACGATATACTCGAGCTTCAAATTTTTATATTTGATGTGCACGAGGATCCCCCTTGTGTAGGTCAACGAGGTATGTTATACTTTTCATCACCATTTGAGTTTGAGGCATTTTCTTTTGGTTTCAAGTTTCAACTCATGCCTAGAGGAGCTCAGCTATTGTGGAAACAATGATACCCCATTGTATGAAGATGCCTTCTCTTTTGCAAGGGCTGGTTCTTTTGAGGCTACCCTACTCCTAAAATACTCCCCCTTGCTATTGTATGTATGCTTGATGCATCCCCGAATGTTTCAATTGCCTACATTCTATGGCTTCCTTCTAGTGGCAAGGTGAATGGTGAAGTGTTCTTTCACCATGTAAGTAGTATGTATGGTCTAATGCATGCATACAAGAGACTACAATTGTTGCAATTGGGTGGTGAATGCAAGTATGATATGAAGAAAATCAACTCCTTAAAAAGACTTGTCTTTGACAAAGGCAAATTCATCAGTTGCCTCTTGTTGTAAATCAATGTAAATAATAGATTAGAGGTTGTTTTTCTTTCATAAGTGCTTTTGCACCTGCTACATTCTCCTTAGGAGGGTGTATGCTCTAGTTTCCGAATTACCTCCAGGTGTTGGCATGAGCATGTTTTGGATCCTTCCAATAACTCAGTGTCCAATGGACGCTTAAGGCTTCTGGATTTCATGCTTAGTAGGCAAGCATCCTACAGAGGTCGCCAAAATGTTGTTATTTTATGACATCCTTGGTCCATCAGTGAGAACTGATCAGAGATATGCTCCATTGACCAGCATTACTGCTATTTGATCAAGGACAAAACCAATAGAATCATGAAATGTTAAGTGTTGTCTTCTTGGGAAGTAGAAGTTCTCAAGCCTTTCTCTTCCTTGAACCCGGAATCTCGGAATTCCCAGTTCTCAAGCCTTTCTCTTCCTTGAACCTGTAATCTCGAAATCCCGTAATTCCCAGCTCTCAAGCCTTTCTCTTCCTTGACCCCAAAATCCCGAAACTCCCAGGTTCCAAGCTTTTCCCTTTTTGACCCCGGAATCTTGAAACACCTAAGTTCCAAGACTTTTCCTCTTCACTCCAAAATCCTGAAACCCTTGGTTCCATGACTTTTCTTTTATGACCCTAGAATTCTGGAACCCCCAGGTTCCAAGCCTTTTCCTCTTGACCTCGAAATCCTAAAACCCTAGGTTCCAAGCCTTTTCCATCATGACCTCAGAATCCTAGAACCCACAGGTTCCAAATCTCCTCTCCTCTTGCGGCAAGACCTGACATCTGACTTCTAATGACTTGTGACACTTCTAGATGACATGATCAACACTCAAGGCTCTTGATGCTCCACCAACCTCTATGACTTGTCTACTTTCATTCATGGAGCTACATGGTCACATTTAATGTTTTGCAAGGTTGCCATCAAGTGGAGTTCAAGGCCATGCTTATTTGTGGTTACTTGATGGCCTTCATGTCAAACCTGCATGCTCTAACTTTGGAATGTCAGGCAATCCACCTTCTAGAAGTACTTTTATTTTGGGGTTGCTTTCTCGGGGTATGTCCAAGTTGCTTGCACGCACACCATGTCAGATCTGTGCACTTCCTTGCACACCCAAACTAACATTCCTTTGCACACACAAGGGTCAAGGCTTCCCCTCCTTGACCATTGGTCTCTTCTTTGCAACTATATATGTGTTGTTGAGCCTCACTATAAAGGGTTCTCTCCCTGCTAGCTTGAGCTACTCTCTGCTCTTTCACTTCTCTTGAAGATTTGTTTTATTTATTGCATTTCTATAACTGTCAATGTGGCAATTGACCTGAGAATGAATTGAAATAATCATTCTTGTCTCTCTTCGACTTATGCATGTTGTGTATGTTTCCTTGTCGTCATCAGAAGTGTATGTTTTGTGGCTTTTTTCTCACATATATGTTGTGTTAACTTGTTTTTGAGTGTGACTTGTGGAAAATCTTCTCCCCTTTGACATTCAGCAAATTCTAACCTCCATACATGTGTTTGGGGTCATTCATGTAACCGAATTTTGTGCATCTCCAGAGTATTTCGACTGATTCTTTGTGTCATTTCTTGATGGGGAGAGAAACATCTCTTATCTTGGTGCATCACCTCCTTCCATTTTAGCATTTCCTTCTTCCTTTTTCCTTTGCAAACTATTAGGATAGATTTATAAGTAGAATTTGGAGTGTTGAGTTGGTTCAAGACCTGCACTTGGATTGGGAAGGATGCTGACCTTCTCCGAAGATTCAACCCCTTTGCGCAAGGACCCACATTTCGGGGTTTTTTGGATGTTTCACAAGGTTGCTAAGTTGATAGCTCAGCAAGGGTGTAAACTTTTGTGACAACAGTTTTTGGCACACCCGGTGGGACTCATCTTTCATCAAGCTGAAGATTTGGTGTGTTCTTTAGTGTATTCTGCCTTGGAAAGGCATCTCTCAAGCACCTGACAGCTCTACTATCAATTTGGTGAATTTGTTGGTATGTTATTTGTCTTTGATTGAGTTATATCTGCTTTCTCTTTTAAGCATTTCATTAAACAAGTTGTAACTCTTGTAAAGGCTTTATAATGAATACATATCATGGGAATACCTTCTTTTCCCATCCATCCCATGAGCCTACTTGTTATTTTCCTTCTCATCAACAATATCAAACTAGGAATGCTCCTAGTTTCATCCCAAACAGCCTTGCTGTGACAAGTTATCAGCACATCCAATATGCTTGCTACCCTCCCACCCCTGCTCAACCTTATTTAAAACCTAACCATGCTTATCAACAACCCCAAGAGGTCTATTTTAATCCCTTCCAGCATGCCCATCAAAATGTGAAAAGCCTAGAAGATGTCAGCATCAAGGATATGATGATGAACTTCCAAGTGCATTTAGAAGCCATTGGGAGGAAGTAGGAGTATGGGCTACAGTAGGGTCATCTCGTTTATCAGGCTCGGCTTCAACAACAACAAATGGAAGCCCAAAGACAACAACATGAGGAGTTTCTTTCAAGGCAGCTTGCTTCTGCTAGGAAGGAGGAAATTAGGCAGCTAGCAGCTATAGAGATGCAGCTCATATATGAGGAGGGTTTTGCCCCTTGGGTTCCCAAGTTTGAAATCCCAACGTTCAAGCAGGGGAGACCTTAGAAGCCTTCAAATAAACCTCCTAGGTTTAAAATCCCAAGTTTCAAAGGATCTCAAGCTATCGTTTTACAAGAGCCTTCCCCTCTACAACCTCCATTGTAACATCCCCGATCAAATCAATCTCCTTTTCCTGACACTATTTCACTCTTCAAAGGTGGACCTATTGTCTAGACGACAAATTGGCTTGATCATCAAGGGGGACGGGAGGTATCATCCGCTAGTGGTGAGCTCTCTTACCCTCAACAAGATCAAGGTTAAGACTTGCTGCAAAAGAAATTCGAAGATCAACTACAACAGCAAGGCATTGAGCGAGGGGATATGGAGGAGGTAGTTAGATTAGCTCATGATGTTGATCTTTCACAACATAAGTCAGCCTACGATGAGAATGGTGAGGAAGAAAATATTTTTGATGTCTTACCTACTTTTATTCCATTTTCAGAGGATAGGTTGGAGATTGATGCTCCTTTATGTTCAAAGGATGTGGTTGGTTCTACATTGTTGGGGAGGCCACAAAAAATGATGTTATTGCTATAGGTAGTATGGGGAATGGATCATGCCATGAGCTTGAGGTTATTGCAGTTGGTTGCCAAGAGGAAGAAACCAAAACAGAGAGGCAATCTGAAGATTTTACATATTCTTATGAAGTGCCTCATAAATCTGAAGTTGGTGTTGATGAACTAAGTATCAACACATGTGATTATGATGTATGTTGGTTCTCCCCTGCCCCAAAATGTGATAATGTTGAATATGAAGTCTTTTCAAGGTGAAGATGTTGTGTTTACCATTAGGGCCAATGTGACTGAGCTTGAATGTTTCACTTGGGACCAGTATTTCACGGATGGTGATGTTGAGCAGCAACATACATGTCAAAAGAGTAAATATATTGTTGCTCAAATTGACGATATACCCAAGCTTCAAAGTTTTCTATTTGATGTACACGAGGAGCCCCCTTGTATAGGTTAAGAAGGAGGTATGGTATACTTTTCATCACCCTTTGAGTTTGAGGCATTTTCTTTTGTTTTCAACTCACGCCCGGAGGAGGTTAGCTATTGCGGAAACAATGATACTCCATTGTATGAAGAAGATGCCTTCTCTTTTGCAAGGGGTATTCTTTTGAGGCTACCCTACTCCTAAAATACTCCCCCCTTGCTACTGTATGTATGCTTGATGCATCCCCAAATGTCTCAAATGCCTACATTCTATGGCTTCCTTATGGTGGCAAGGTGAAATGTGAAGTTTTCTTTCACCATATAAGTAGTATGTATGGTCTAATGCATGCATACAAGAGACTTCAATTGTTGCAATTGGGTGGTGAATGCAATTATGGTATGAAGAAGATCAGCTCCTTCAATAGACTTGTCTTTGACAGAGGCAAATTCATCAGTTGCCTCATATTGTAAATCAATGTAAATATTAGATTAGAGGTTGTTTTGCTTTCATGAGTGCTTTTGCACCTACTACATTATCCTGAGGAGGGTGTGTTCTCTAGTTTTCGACTTCCCTCCAGGTGTTGGCACGCGCATGTTTTGGGTCCTTCCAGTAACCTAGTGTCCAATGGATGCTTAAGGCTTCTGGATTTCATATGTACCAAGAAAGCATCTTGTAGAGGCGTCAAAATGTTGTCATTTTATGACATACTTGGTCCATCAGTGAGAACCAATCGGAGATATGCTCCATGGACCAGTGCTGCCCCAGTTGATCAAGGATAGAACCAATGGAATCATGAAATGTTAAGTGATGTCTTGTTGGGAGGTAGAAGTTTTCAAGCCTTTCCCTTGCTTGAACCCGGAATCGTGGAATTCCCAATTCTCAAGACTTTCTCTTGAACTCCGAATCCCAGAATCTCAGAATTCCCAATTCTCAAGCCTTTCTCTTCCTCAAACCCGAAACCCCGGAATCTCGGAATTCCTACATTCCAAGCTTTTCCCTTCTTGACCCCGGAATCTCAGAACCCCCAATTTCCAAGCCTTTTCCTCTTGACCTCAAAATCCCAGAACCCTAGGATTCAAGCCCTTTCCTTCATGACCTTGGAATCTCGAAACCCCCAGGTTTCAAGCCTTTTCCTCTTGACCCAAAATCTTGGAACAAGTTCCAAGCCTTTTCCTTCATGACTGTGGAATCCTGGAACCCCCAGGTTACAAGTCTCCACGCCCCTTGCAGCAGGACCTAATGTCTAACTTCTGATGACTTGCGACACTTCTAGATGACGTGATCAACACTCAACCCTCCACCAACCCTTGCGACTTGTCTAATTTCATTTATGGAGCTACAAGGGCGCATTTAATGTTTTTGTCGGGTTGCCATCAAGCGGATTCCAGGTCCATGCTTATTTATGGTTACTTGATGGCCTTCAAGTCAGGCTTGCATGCTTTGACTTTGGAATGCCAGGCAATCCATCTTCTAGAAGTACTTTTCTTCTTGGGGTTGCTTTGTTAGGGTATGACCAAGTTGCTTGCACGCAAACCATGTCAGGTTTGTGCACTTCCCTGCCTTCCCAAACTGACATTCCTCTACACACACAAGGGTCAAGGCTTCCTCTCTTTGACCATTGGTCTCTTCTCTGTGACCAACTTGCTACATATAGGTTGTTAAGCCTCATTATTAAGGGTTTTCTCCCTACTAGCTTGAGCTACTCTCTACTCTTTCACTTCTCTTGAAGATTTGTATTATTTCTTGCATTTCTCTAACTGTAAGTTTGTCCATTGGCCTGAGAATGAACTAAAACCATCATTCTTGCCTCTCTTCGACTTATGCACACTATGTATGTTTCCTTACCTTCATCATAAGTGTATGTTTTGGGGCTTTTTTCTCACATATATGTTGTGTTAACTTGTTTCTGAGTGTGACTAGTGGAAAATCTTTTCCCCTTTGACATTTAGCGAATTCTAACCTCCATACATGCGTTTGGGGTCATTCATGCAACTGAAGTTTGTGCATCTCCAGGGTATTTTGATTGATTCTTTGTGTCATTTCTTGGTGGGGAGAGAAACATCTCTTGTCTTGGTGCATCACCTCCTTTCATTTTAGTATTGCCTCCTTCCTTTTTCCTCTGCAAGTTGTTCGGATAGGTTTAGAAATAGAATTTTGTGAGTTAAGTTGGTTCAACACCTGCACTTGGATTGAGAAGGAGGTTAGACTTTCTCCAGAGATCCAACCCCATTGCGCAAGGTCCTACACTTCGGGGTTGTTTCCATGTTTCACAAGATTGCTGAGTTGGTAGCTCAGTAAGGGTGCAAACTTTTGTGACAAAATTTTCTGGCATGTCCGGTGGGACTCATCCTTCATCAAGCATAAGTTATGATGCAAACGAACAAAAACCATGATGGACATTAGATACGACAAATGAATAATTTATGTGATCGTTTATCTATTATAAGAAAGAATAATAAACCATAGTTGTAGGTTTTTCTTTCAGTCAAAAGCATAAAATCTTTTGCCTTTGAGTTAAAGAGCATTTCCTCCTTTTGCCCTATGTGAATCCAGCAAGACACGTTTAATTTTAATTAGCATAATCTTGAAACCACTCCAAAAAAAACTGTATACAAATTATATATATCGAGTATATATTATAAAGATTAGGTTAATTTTTACTTACAAGGAGCTTCCCTTTCTAATTTGAAGAACAATTCTATTACACATTTGTTCCATTTTTTGTCACACTAAAAGATACAAATTAAAATACAAACACTTATATGATGTAAGTTGTGATGCAAACTAAATAAAAACCATGTTGGATGTTAGATACAAAAACTAAATAATTTATGTGATTTTTATATATCATAAGAAAAAAAGAAATTGTAATTAGATGTGAAATGATCCCCTATTCCCTTAGTTTTGATTGGTATTGAGATTTAAAATAATTACATAAAATCTTACTTTAAAAATGTGAAAAAAAAGTAATTATATCTTTGTCAAGTATTTCAAATTTGCTGATAATTTTTTATTATGTTTTTTGAATCAATAAATTGAGATTTCCCTAGGTAAACATATTGAGAAACATGTGTGTTATATTTTTTTTCATTCTAGAAAGAAAATACATAAAATCCAGATCAGTTTTAGAACACTCGATGAATTTTGAAGTTCCTCATCCAAGTAGGCTAAAACAAGGTATGTTAAGCTTATTTCACCAAACACATTGAGTCTGGCTGAATCTGTGCCATATTTTTCAAAAAAATTATGTTATTTGTAAAATATTTACATCACTTTTACATTGTCAAGCTTTGGCCAAGTTTTTTGGCACAGTGAATCTGACCCAAAAACCAGCATGCCAAGTCTAGTTCTGCTACCCGTGTTCAAGATCTATTTCTCAAAATGTTTTTGAATTTCATACCTTTCATTTAGAAATCACCCACAAAAAACCCAACAAAACAACTATATCATTATCACTAATACTTTTAAAACTTTGACAAAAGCTTTATCTACAAAGATGATATGTAGAGTGAATATAAATCTTAACGTGATAATGGCTCATTCTAGAGGGGTTGTCCTCATGGTGATTTTGATCCCTAAGAGAAAAAAACATATGCACACTAATGCAAATAACAAACAATATACCTAGATAAATGAAATCTTAGAGAGTTTCCATTCTTCTTTGATTCATAAATAGTTTGAAAATAAAGCAGAATCCCAAAGTTGCAATCCAATATAATTCAAAACAAAACATACCTGCCCAAAGAAAACAGTCGCAGAACCTCAGTGGCAATACAAGCAGCAATAAAGTTGTTCAAGGCGAATGGAGCTCCAGCTTGTTTGTTTGCAATAACAATTGAAATGCCCACTGCTTTCAAAATCATTGAAGAAATTAATAATAAAATCAATAAAAACAAAAATCATCCACTCTTAAAATGCATTCATCTTGAGCTCCAAATTTTTATTTTATTTACAACTTGCAAGTTCAATGCTAGAAAAGCGGGTCTAATCAAATTAAAGGTCAAATGAATGATTGTTTGTTAATCAAAGAAATCATACGAGAGTCGTTATGTCACTTGTTCTCTCATGAACATGGAAAAGAGTTTAGAAAAAGATGCCAAAAAAAGAAAAAAGAGAGTAAATTTCATAGCTAAATTGGGTATTCTAATTAAAAATGATAACTCCAACAGGTTGACAAAGAAAAACTTAACAGTGAGACATCCACCTCCCATAATATATCCATTGTCCTTGTAATTGTGTAATGTCCCCTTCTCGAGCATAATCAATTGTTGGACAATTAGCATATTTTCCAAGTTTTCCGGTAGGCGAATTGTTAGGTATGGGAGAATACCAAAGTTCTTGGAAAGCACAAGTTCAATCTAGCAAGGTTGATATTCATCGCAATGAGCTCATTTGGTAGTGTGGATGACCATGACATTTTTAGAATTGATTTCTGACCTTTCAAAACTCTGCAAACTTATTGGAAGAACAAGCTATTTTTAGGAAGTCACCCAATTGCTTGTGATTATCATCCTAAATCTTCAGTATCATCCTGGTATGATTAGAATTTGATTTCTATAACATTTCAATGCTTTCCAAGACTTGGGTAAATTAATTTAATTATTCACTTAAGTTGATGTTAAATTATTAAAATGACAACTTAGTGCAATAATTTATTAAAAATGTGTCTTTTAGTGTGCTTTAAGTTGGATGCCTAGGGAAAGGGGCCTTTTTGGACATTGAAATATTATTTATCTTTCCAAAAGGCCATTTTGAAGAATAAGGGAATTGTTATTTCAAAAATATCAATATTTCCTCCAAAAAGCCATAAAAGGAGGATGTGAGCTCATTTGTGAGATTAAATTAGAAAAAGTTAATTTTTTTGTTGTTGGATTGAACCTGAGTTCTTCTTGAAAATGAAAACTCTCTTGGAGTTGCTGATTTCGAAGACAAAACCCCCCTAAACTATCTAGTGGGATTTCATATCAGAGATTAGAAAATCGCCATAGACTTGCCAAACTCGGCGAGTCTGAGCACAAGACATGCTCGCCGAGTCTCTGGAGCTCGGACTCGGGTTCGCCCAAGTCTGGCTTGCCGAGTTTGGCGAGTTTGGCATAAACTCGCCAAACTCGGCGAGTCTCGAACCTCAAACTCGACCGGCGGCAGGGTCCAAAAAAAAAGCAAAAAATAAACATTTTAAAAATCTTTTTCAACTTCTTTTTTTTTTTGTTATTTATCTCTAACCCCTAAAAGTGAACTTCATTTCATTCACTTGCAAAAATAGGAGGAGTACAGTGAGTTGGGAAGAAAAACAAGGGTGCATAGAAGAAAAACTAGCAAGGAGGAAGCTCAAGTTTTCTTCAATTTTTCACATTGAGGTTGCACTATGTTTGGATTTGGTGCATCAAGAGTTAGATAGGAAGAGTTTGCAGCTCATTTCAAGCTTGTTGTAAGAGGTAAGATTGTTTTTTTGGAGATTTTTTTGTTTCTTGTATGCAAAAATTCCATTTTCTATTCATTTATTTTGAAAGTTCTACATTTTCTTCCAAAATCTTTTGTATGTTTGTATGTAGTATGTAGTATGTACTATGTATGGTTGTATGTAGGGTTTGTAATTTTATTTTTTTTTAAAGTAGGGTTTGACAAACCCTACAATTTTATTTTATTTTAACTTTACAAACCCTACCTTAGTTTGTTTTAATGTATTTATTAATTTCATTTTGTATTTGTAATGTTTTATTGCAGCAAACTTCACTTTCTTATTTGCCTCAACTTCAAGTTTCACAAAACTATCCTACAATGTCTACTTCAGCTTCTAGACCCCCCATTAGAAAGGACCCTGCTTGGAAATATCACAAGGATTTTCCAGGGCAAGGAAAGGGGCAAACAAAATGTACATTTTGCAAAACAATATTTCATGGAGATATATATAGACTGAAATACCATATTGTTGGTGTGTGTGGACATGATGCCGAACCATGCCAAAAAGAACTCCTTGAGGCAGTACGTGATTGCTATGTAATGGTTGAGGAAATTGAAAGGAAAAAGAAGCAAAAGGAGGATCGAGCGGCCATTGGGAGAGAGACAACTTTAGGAAGAGGGACACAGTTAGGTTGTGTTGGAGGCCCTTCTTCCTTACCTCCATATCGTCTTACTCATAGTTGGACTACTCGTGACTCGGCTCGACTCGCCAAGCCCCCAGGGAAAACTCAAGAAAAACTCGAAAAAACTCGGCGAAAAACTCGACAACTTAAAAACACGCTTAAACTTAGTAAAAAATGCATTTTTTTTGCAAAATTTAATGAGAAGATGATGCATCCAATGAGTCAATAAATGATAACACAAAAGAAACAAGCTGATTCTAGATATATTTAAATGCAAAGTGTCTACAAAATCGCATCCTCTTCCCATCTCTAGCAAAAACTTGGGGAGAGGTAGAACTAGAAGGTCTAGTCGTATAAGTCTACTGTGGGCGTGATTGTGCCTCCTCGCTCGGTATGGCTGACTGAGACTCATCCTCCATCCTGGATGAAGCTATGTCTCCACCTACTCCTGCCACTGCCAATGAATCCTCATCCTCCTCCTCCTCAACGTCATCCAGCTTGAAACCAAATCCACCCCCCTCCTCCATAGCCTGCCTCTCCAAACCAGTGCTGCTAGTGTCGAAAACAATGGAGGCTGCTCCTGTGACGTCCAATCACTGTAAGGATCTATATCATCCAAGTCAATTGGACCACCTTCTAGTTCCTGCGCTAACTTGCTCCTCTTCTTCGTGTGGATTGCTTCAAACAAGCTCCAATTGCGCTCACAATTGGATGAACTGCAAGGCTGACATAAGACTCTAAGGACAAATTTTTTGAGATGTGGGATGTTTCCACCCCAATTTTGCCTCCAAGCATCTGCAAAATAAATAAAATGGAAAAGTTAGAAAGCAAAGAGAAAACAAAAAACATAATTTATCAATCATTTTAGTCTTTAGATCCCAAAATCCAAATGGCAAATGTTATACCTGGGGTTTGAGTGGTTCTTCCTCTCCTAGCCAGCTCTGAAGAGAATAGCTTACCCCTTCCTCCCTCATAATTTTGGAGCTCACTCACAATGAGGCCTCTCTCCTCAACATCAGGTACCATCCTCTCAATGCATGTACTGAGGCCCTCCATGACTTCTCCATTCGGATCTGAGTAAGAACCCCCGAACCTAAAACGAGGGTTGAGGAAGTACCCTGCTGCATGAATGGGTTGGTGAAGCTGATTGTTCCACCTCCTATCAACAATTTCCCAAATGGGATCAAATTTAAGTCTATCCCCCTTGTAGTAATTTTTGATAGACTCCTTGGCCTATCCATGGCCTCATAAAGATATCCCATTGGGGTTTTATCCCCATCCACCAAGCGAAGAACTAGAACCAAGGGCTCTGACACCTACAATTGAAAAATAAAAATTACAAAAAAGAATAAATTTAAATAATGAAGTTACAAATTAGTAATGAGAGACTTTAATCAAGAATAACTAAAATTTAAAAATTAAAGTTTTGAAGTAACAACCTTCACAATCTCTGCAGCCCTTTGTGCAAATTGGTTGTCGAAGACTATGCATGCGACAGCCTCTCCTTCAGGCTTCTTTGAATAAGGTGAGTTAAGCCATTCTCCACTCACAAACATTTGTTTCAAAGAAGTCAATGCAACAAGAAGGCTTTGCAACGTCAAGAAAATCGTTACAAACCTTGTGACACCAGCTCTCACCAAATCTTTCCCTTGGGTGTGCTGTCTCATCAAATTTAGGACCCAACAGTGATTGTAAATATATTTGGTGATCCTCCTTGCATCTTCCACAACTAGAGTCACCCACTCAAGTTTTCCTATGTCCTCCAAAAGAAGGTCAAGGACATGTGCTGCACAAGGTGTCCAAAAAAGAGTGGGGTGCCTCTCTTGGACGATTCTTCCTGCAAAAGAAGAATTTATTCTCAAGAAATATGCAACCAAGTAAAACAAAGCCACAACAAATGAAAATATTGCTAATGCCTAAAGGTGATAATTTAAAAGGATTCTACCTGCTGACAAATATGCTGCTGCATTATCTGTGATGATTTGCACCACATTCTCTACCCCCACCTCCATGACGACATGCTCCAACATTCCAGCCGATGTTTCTGCATTTTTCACCTTGCTGGAGGCATCAACAGATTTCAAGAACACTACATTCTCCTTGCAAGCAACCAAAAAATTGATGATGGTGCAATTCTTGCCATCTGTCCACCCATTAGAAGGAATGGTGCAGCCATAATTTGCCCATTCAATTTTTTGATCCTCCATCACTTCTCTTGCCCTAGCAACTGCATTTGTGAGCAACCTGTAAGTGCAAAGTGAAATTAGGTCTTAGTACACAATTTTGATTTAATAAACAAAAAATCTAAAAAATAATTAAAAATGAAATCAAGTGGACTATGTAGTAATTTACTAACCTCCCACTCAAATCCTTGCGAGAAGGGGCCTTGTACCCCTTTCCTGAAACTATCATAGCAGTCACCAAATTCAACCAATAAGCATTGTCCGCCACATTGAATGCAATGTTGTTGAAGTACCGAAAATCAGCTACTGCAATGTCAGTTTTCTCATGTACCTCCTTATTCCATCCAGTGGCCTCTAATGATGGTTGTGTTGCAGGTGTGTTTCTGGTCACAAAATAATCACCTATGGACCCTGATCATGGTGATGGAAGTGGAACAGTGCCAAGTACTCTACTAGAGGAAGCAAAAGCAATGGGCGAGGTGATGGTGGGTTTGCGGATACGTGGGCCATGCCAAGAGCCCACTATGCCCTCAAGTGCTTCTTGTTCCTCTTCAAGGTCAACAGAAACACCTTGAGATTCAGCTATGGCTGATCTCATGGCTAGCTTTGCCCTCTCCCTTTGCAATTTCTTCTCTTCCCCAGCTGCAAGTAGGGCATTCATTTGTCTTTTTATTTCTTCATTGGTCCCAGGGCATGCTCTAGCATCATGCTTATCTATTCCTGCAAGGTGGTATTTGAGGCGGTTGATGCCTCCATGAAGTATTTTCTCACACTTTATGCATATAACTGACCCAAGATCGGGTCCCTCATAGGCATACCTCCATGCCCCATCTCTAGCACCTCTAAGACGGGTGCCTATATATCCAGATGGGCATGGATCTAGTGGCCATTGCTCCCTTGCCATGATTAATGCTTACTTAACCTACACATACAAAGTGAAAAAAAAAAATAACATTTTAGTTAAACAATTTAGCAAACTATCTACATTAGTTTAAATAAATTTAGACATCATTCAAAGTTCTTTTTTTTTAAAAGTAGGGTTTGAATTTTTTTTTGAAAACTAGATTCTTCAAAAAAATTGTGAAAATTCAACAAAACTTGTCAAATCTAGTGTTAAATCTTGTGCAAACAACTTAGAAATGATTTAGACTACCTAAGAATCATTTCTAATCAATCTAAATGCAACAAAAAATAAACAAATTGTTTTAAAAAAGCATAGAAAAAAAATAAAAAAACTTACCTGGGAATCTGATTTTCCCTTCAAATCCACTTGGAATCACTCAAAAACCCCTCCAAATCACCTTCCAAGTCACTCCAAGTCAACTTCCCCTTTCTCAACCCAAAACCCAATCAGAAAACAAAAAATGAATTATTGTTTTGCCGTTTTCGGCTAAGTGAATCAAGCAAGCGAGTTTTTGTCATGGACTCACCGAGTTTTTGCCAAAAACTCAGCGAGTTTTTCCGGCGAGTAGAAGTCAAATCTACTCGCCAGGCTCAAAAACTCGACGAGTTTTTGAAACTCGCCAAGTTTTTGGCGAGTGTGCCATCTATGGTCCCACTCAGTTTGCTACTGTCGGTGTTGGTGTTTCCGATTCTGCTTCCGTAAGTGCCACTGCCACTTCTCATGTTCCTAGCACTAGTAGTTGTAGTGGGAGTGTTAGCATTGGACCTAGGATTCGTAAATCTAGGTTGGATACCTTCTTTGTGCCTCGCACTACTCCTGGGTCCTGACAGTTGCTTGAGAGCATGGGTTGGAACAAGGTCCATGATACTACTAAAATGGCAGTTGGTAGGTTTTGGGTCTACGGCAATGTTCCATTCTTTACAACCAGGTGAATGTTTTATGTTTGATTGTTTTAATTTTTATACTTTGATTCTTCGTTTTATTTTTTCTCGTACATACTACATAGTACATACTTAACTTATCTCATTTAAATTTATTTGTGACAGGTCTCCTTATTGGCAAGAAATGGTTGATGGCCTTACCATATGCGGGGCGGGGTTCAAAGCTCCTTTTGAGTCTGATTTGAGGGGACCCATTTTGACTCAATTGGTGAATGATGTGAAGAAGGAATTAGGTGAACAACGCCAGATATCGAACACTAAAGGTTGCACCATCATGACTGATGGTTGGACGGATAGGAGTAATAGAACTCTCCTTAATTTTCTTGTTTCTTCTGCGGGTGATTGATTAATTTTAGTTTCATTTAGTCATTAATTTTTTATTTTTTATTTAATGATTTATTGAATGATCATTGATCTTGCTTTATTTTTTATTTCAGGGGGCAACGTTTTCATCAAGTCCATTGATGCCTCTGCCCATTGCAAGAATGCCACCTACCTATGTGACCAAATAGAGGAGGTGATTGATGAGGTGGGTGAGGAGATCGTGGTACAGGTGGTGACCGACAATGCAGCAAATTATGTTGCTGCAGGTAAACTTTTGATTACAAACTAAATTTGTTTGCAAATTAATTACTATCTTGTAACTTCATTAATTACAATGCAACAAATTATGTTGCTGTAGGTAGACTATTGATGGAGAGGCACCCATATATAGTTTGGACTCCATGTGTCGCCCATTGCATTGACCTCATGTTGGAGGATACTGGAAAACTCTCATGGGTCAAGAGATGTGTAGAAAGGGCGAGAAATGTGTGCAAATTTGTATATAATCATTCATGGGTGTTGAATCTTATGAGACAATACACAGAGCAGAAGGAGTTAGCTCGTCCAGGAATCACAAGATTTGCGACAAACTTCATCACATTGCAGTCCATGCTTCGTTGTAAGTCGGCCTTGGGACGTATGATTGTTGGTGAGAAGTGGTCTTCCTCATCCTATGCTGCCACCCCTGCAGGGAAAGATATGGCAGACTGCATTTTTGATGAGCGAGACTTTTGGATCCCTTGTGATGAGATAGTGAAGTTAATTTTTTTATAAATTCTACAATTTAACTTTTTGTTTTATAACTTATTCAACATATTCTCTTATTTGCTCATTTTTCTAAATTACACAATATTTTCAATTTTGCTGTTTGTTAAGCCCTTGGTGGTTTTGTTGCGAGTTGCGGATGGAGAAAAGCCCGCAATGGGCTATATATATGAGGGCATGGATAGGGCGAAGGAGGGCATCAAATCCGTGTATGAAGGAGATGAGAGCAAGTATGGTCCCATTTGGGAGATCATTGATAGGAGATGTTATCATCAGCTTCATAGGCACATCCATGCAGCAACCTATTATCTAAATCCGGCATTCCATTTTATCCCTACTTTCAAGGCTGATGTGGAGGTCCTAAATGGGCTATACTCAATCATGGAGAAGATGGTACCTGCTGGTACTATTCAAACAGAGCTTATTTGAGAGTTATAGTTGTTCTCAAATGCACAAGGGGAGACCTTCTCTCGTCCTATCACCAAAGAAAGTAGCACAACTATGATGCCAGGTAAAAATAAATTGTAAGGCTTAATTTTAGTTTTATTGTATATTGTTAAATGAGTTTATGAGTGAGACTGATTTTATTTATTTTTCTCATTTCAAACTCAGATAATTGGTGGAGCTTTTTTGGCCCAATGACACCAAATATTCAGAAGTTGGCCATTCGCATCTTGAGCCAACCATGTAGCGCATCTGGTTGTGAGCGCAATTGGAGTATGTTTGAGCACATACACTCGAAGAGGCGAAATAGATTATCCGTGGAGAAGATGAATGATCTCGGCTTTGTTCACTACAACCTCCGCCTGAGAATGAGAAAGAATGCATTAGCTGACATCTCTCCTATCATTCTAGATGAGGTTGATCCTAATGCAGAGTGGGCCACTGAGACAGATCCTGTGGCTGTCTTTAGTGATGATGACACTGATTGGATCGACCAAGTAGATATAGAGGTTGAGGTTGTAACCATGGTAAAGGAGGAACGGAGAGCACGAGCAGAGGCAGATATTGATAGTGACATAGATGTTCCTGATGCTGGTGAGCATGGCATGGTGTCATGGAGAGCGTCTATTGCTACCGAATTGTTTTCCTCATTTTTGGATTCTCAAAAATGTGACAGCCCCTAAAAAATTTTGCCTAAAAAGTGTCATTTTTGTCTCCAAGGAAGGTTTTACGAGGTACAAAACTCACATTTGATAGTGTCAAATCATTAGGGGGTGTCTTTGCCATCATTGTCCAAGTTTTGGTGAGTTTTGCTCTTCCTTTTCCTAGCTTTCTGTGCAATTTTGGGTTTCAGAATAGTCATTGCAGGTTGAAGATTTTACTCTATGGCATGCTTCCCAAGGCATAATTTTGCTTCGCCCTTGGACTGGCTTAATCCTCAGTCCATTCTCGAATCACGTTTCAAAATTCATCGCATTCTGGGTTCGTTTGCTATGTCTTTCCTTCAATTTCAGGTTTTTTCTCCCTGACTGCAGGTGGGAAATTTTCCTTAAGTTGCAAGTTTTAATGTTTTCCTTTGTTTTAGTCTTTGTAGGAAATTTTTTGGCTAATTACAAGTGCACTTTATTGAAAAAAGAACTTGTAACTTACTTTTTATTTCCCCGTTGATGCTTTTTGGCTTTTTAAGTCTAAATAGGGATTTTTTGGATAAGTTACAAGTTAATTTTAAATTGCATATTTAAAAGTCACTTGTATTTCTTTTGTAAAACCCCTATTTTAATGTCTTTTGCTTGTAATGGGGAATTTATTCCCCTATTACATATGTTAAGTTATTAAAACTTGTTGAAGGGATTTTATTTTCCCTTTACAAGTTATTTATAACTTGCATATCTCTCTCCAAAACCCGATTTTGCTTAGAAATGGAATAAAGTGACATTTTAAACTTACTATTGTGTCCAAAAAACCCGATTTTCACTATTACATGTAAAATGAAACTTGTTGTTCTTTCCCAAAAACCCGACCAACAATATTGGAGGATTTTGTTGAAGATTTCCAACGATTTTTGTGGGGAAATTCAAGGAAGAAGTCGTTGTGGATTCCTTGCTATTTTCATGCATTTTCCAACTCTCTTCACGCCATTTGGAAGACATTATCGCTGGTTTTATGGTGTTTTAACAGCAAAAACGTTTTTGAAAAATACCACGATTTGCCTCATTCAAGTGCCATGAATCTTGTCTTTCCTAAATCGTTTTGGCTTGTCTTGCCTAGGTGTGGAGGTTGGGTGCTTTACTTGACCAATTCTTCATGCTTTTAATGGGCATTTTGATACAGATGGCGTTTTTTTCAAAAACGTGGCTAGGGTTTGAATCTTCTTCTTTTGTCTATAAGAGATTCTTTCTCTTCATGATAGTTATATGTTTTGTTTTGTTCTTGCCTAAAATCGGTTTTGTGAGAGATTTTCCCCTTTGTTCCAAGTTTGCAAAGCAATTTGCAAATTGCATTGTCTTTCCCCATTTTCCCTCTTTACTTGCATCCGGGATTTAAAAACCTGATTACATGTAAGATGAAAATAGTTGATCTACCCCTTTGGTTGGAAAATCTTAACCATCTTTTGGTGAAATTCCAATTTTCAAAGTTGGGAAAAGCTTGTTTTTCCAAAATCGGGTTTTTAAAACTTGATTACAAGTAAAAGTTCTTCCCATTTTTCATATGATCAACATGGAAAAGTTCTTCAAAAATCCATTCATAAGCATCCGCACTTGTTGTTTTTGGTCATAAGTTTCATTTCCCTCATATCAAGATACCTATTCCCACCATTTCATCCACTCATTTCACACCTTCATTCATTTTCCCCATTTAAAGTCTACCTGCAGTCAGCCGTCCAGAACCCGAAATTGGTCCAAAATGCACTCAAAAAACACTTGAAAATGAGTTTTAAAAGTCCAATTACAAGTGCAAACTTGTAGTTACCCATTACACATATGAAGTTGCATGTTTGTTCTCCACAATTGCAAGTTAAAGCTCTTGTTTTTTCCACACATGTAATGCAGCTTCCAGAACTTGAAATTCACTTGTGAGCCCATTTTTGCATCAATTTATCCCTTCCCTTGTCAGTCCAGTTTGCACACACAACCTACCAAATCAATAAATTAAGGCATGGACCTTATTTTGCAAACAAATTTCAAGATTGGAGGATGATACAAAGAAGAGATGCAACAACAATTCATGGTTGAAAACATAGAATGCTTTCAAGACAAAGATGGTCATAACATGAAAAGAGGAGGGCAGCCCTTTCCCTCCTGAAAAGCTAATACTACCCCAAGCAAGAAGATAAGGATGCAAGTTCTCATTCCGGTTCAAGATGTCTTTACCAATCCAGAATACTTCAAGTTCTAGCATCTTGAAGCGACATGAAGATCATCACAGACAAAGGATGATGCAGTCAGAGTCGTGTCTTTAGACACATGGAATAGTTTTAGTTATGCATTTGTAATTTTGTTTTACAAGTTACATGTAAAAAATAACTTTGTAATTGCAAGTTAACTCATTACTTGCACTTTTGTAATTACATGTAAAGCAACTACAAGTTGTGTTCAATTAGGACTGTAGTTGGAATAAGTCATACTTAACTATTGAATAAGTCTTGGTGGTTGAGAGAATTTCTCAAGTTAGTTGGGATCCTCCCACCTTTTTCTCATGACTCCTCTTCTATAAATACTTGAGGGGGTCTATTGTAATCTTAATCTTTTGGCAATGCAATAAAATTCTGCCAATTTGTATGTGCACTCTAAGACTTTGAGCTCAGATGTAAATCAGATTGCTTTCAATAAAAGAGGCAAGTTGTGTTGAGACTTTGTGCCAATTCAAGTTGTTATGTGACGACATTTTCTAGAGTTGATTGTGAATTTTGTTCTATTGTGAAAGAGGGATTTGAATTCAATCTTGCTAATTGTATTTAGAGTTATATGTTTTGTTTTCAAATTTGGTCTTGCAGACTTTGAGCTGCTATTTATATCTGAAACTAGTGTGGAAAGCTAAAGTGGGAAGATAGCTTGTAGACTTTGTCCTGCTTCTATTTTCAAGACTTGTGCATGTGAGTTGAAGTGCATCATGTAGTTAGACTTTGAATTGCTACATATTGTGCTTAGTTAGTAGAAAATCATCTAAAAAGGTTGATAGGAGAATAGACAATTGAAGACTTTGAGCTTTCTTTCTGTTTTCCCGTCCCGGGGAAGTGACGGAGATCTTTGTGCCTTCATGGAAACTTTGCTTCTCTTTATGTTCCAAAAATCCTACAAAGAAGTCTCATTCTGTATTTGTTGTTATTTATTTCCAATTGCTATTACTTTTCTGTGAAGAGAAATGAGTATAGTTTTTCTTGAAAGAAGAAGAAAGACTAATGTCCCACCCATATTAAATTAGTTTAGTTTGTAGATAGGAGGAGCCTTCCCTTAATTAGGAGAGTTTTACTCACACACTATGGTTGAAACCACAATTTTGCATATTTCCCCAAGTGTACAAAATTTTCAACCAACAGGAATCATCCAGGACCTACCTTAGACGCCTTCGCAAGGGGTCGGGGCCAAAGGGTGCACACTCCTCTGAGCCATAGGCTTGTACTTGTATTTACCTTTGGTATTTGTATGGAACATTTGATGATGATCATATGATGACATGGATTTTTTATTCCATGAGTTTTGTAATATTGTATACATCTGACAATATTTATATATCTGTGTTTGTTATTTCCTTCAGCTACAATTTGCATTTATGCTTATGTGATTGATGTATACTTGTGTATGTAATCAAATGAATCGAGTTTGATGATGTTATTGTGTCTTTAAGGTGTATTCAATAGAGGGTGCATGAAACAAGTTTTAAATCTTTAAAAAACTCTAAATTTCTTGAGTTTTTCACTTTCTCGAGTCTGACTTTGAGTCCCAAGTCCAAGTCTGAGTCGGCCTTGCCGAGTCCGAGTCCTGTTTCTTTGTTTCATATAGAGATTACCATTGTGCTACAGATTGAAGCTTTAGTGTTGGGTTGCAGTTATGGATATTTTTTATGCCTTTTGAAATTGCAGATTTTGATATTGTTGGTGAAGAGTTTGTTGACGTTTTGAAGGGAAAATTGGAGGATTTTTTCTTTATGGGTTGTACCATTAAACCATTCAATCTTGGCAGATCATACCGTTCTGGAACTTCCATGGTGGGCATTATACTTTCCTATTGACTTTGGTGCTCATAATGTTATTATGTTGGCCATATATTTTTGAAGGGTGCATATTGGAGTTTGGTGAAGTTCATACCTTCCCCATGGAAGTTGTACTAGTCATTAAAGGGGGCACGTGAACAGATAGTGAAGCACTGCCCTTAGGGAGTGAATATCATGGTGTTTGGAGGTCCCTTGGTCTTATTTGTCATTTTCAAGACATTCCATGGTGGACAAATGGGAGTATGCTGAGATTTATGCATTTTTCTATTGCTATTTTAGGTGTACCAGCAGCAATTATCACTTTTTTTAGTTTAATGAGTATAATCTTCATAGCACATTGATGTTTCTCCTTTGGTAGTGTTTTGAAATGCATTAAGATTTCTTGAAGTGCCTTTTCGAGTGTATGCAGTTTTTCAGTTTTTCTAAGCACTTCCAGTAGCAGTATAGACCTATATTGACAATTTACCAGTAAAAAAGGAAAGTGTATTGGACCTATTTCAGCAACACTCATCATTTATTAAATGTAACATGCCTTTGTTTCATAGCTGAATTGATTTGAATATAATATTTGGCATTTTATTGTGAGTGTTACAGCAGCTCTTCAATTACCAACACTTATATCTGCAATTTTTCCTCTTAGATGGTATTTACATTGCATATGGACTAATCTTGTAATACTTCGGATGGTTATACCACTAAAGAGTTGATATTGTTTATTCATTGTTTTGTCGGTGTTGTTGTGAGGTATTCACACATCGCCCCATTGCAAATGGGGACCCCCACTTTTTTCTGCTTTCCAGGATAGTGTTTGAGTCCTTAGCTATTAGCCTTTGCACTAGAGGGGTATACTTGGTTAATGTTGACATGTCTAAAATCGCTGAACTTGCGACTTCATCCAGCCAACGCAGAATAGAATGTACTCGCTGAGTATCCTATCCTCTCTTGAGATAAGGAAATCCCTAATGCTGGCTTTGTTGATCAAAGGGGACAACCTCAAGGTTTTGATTGTCAGGTCTTGACTGCGGGATTACTCAATGGTCAATGTGATTTGCTGGGAGCACAAGGGGACTTACGATTTGCAATAAGCTGGTCTGCTGCGATTCTCGAATTACGAAATAAAATCAAAAGGGAAGGGATAGGAGATCTAAAACTAACAACACGAGTATGCAGGTAGACAGATTCAACATAACCAATCCCTGCTTGGCCAAAATAGTTCACAACCTTGTAGGAATGGTGCAATCTTCAAAGGGACTTGGAAGATTTTCAGACTGGAGATGCACGGCTAAGCACCCAATTCTAGCACAGCTCAGACGTACACCTGCAATTGAACTAAGCACAATTAAAGGCTCAGGTTAACCATACAAAAGGATACACAATCAGTATATCCTCAATGGTATGAGCCTGAATCTATCAAATACCTGCACACCCAAAACAGAAAGATCTATCTAAAATGTTGAAAGAAACCATGCAAATAGGATGAAAACAAGACAATAAACACCAAATCAATGTTTATATATTGATTTCAGCTGCCTATTACAACAATTTCTGCAGCATCTCTATGCTACTGCCTAAAATCTAACCTATTCTAACTCTAAAATCCAACTACAAAATTCTCTCTAATTGTCTAACTATCTAACCATCTAACCCTTTACAAAAGAAAGGCCTCTACCTTTTATAGTTTTTACACTATTGAATCAGAGGCTAGGATTGACTGCATCCAAGGGCTGCAACCTACCATCCAAAAGTTGGCAGCCTTAACCCATGCCCAATCAATTCTCAGTTATCCAACCAACCACAATTCCAACTACCTGCCACTATTTGGCTTTAATTCGGTCAATTTGGCAGTTAGACATAACTGTCCACAAAAATATCTTGCGCGGGACCCACAGGCAGTTTTATAATAAAACAGTTTCAGTTTTTAAAAACTGAACTTCTGGAGTTAAATCCAGTTGTGTACTTTTCCTGAGAATGCATGATTGTTGCATTCAGAGTGTTCTTCGATCTTTGGTGGTGAACTTTAACTTGTTGCCTGGGTGGCATGCTGCCCAATGCTTCATGGCTTTGATCCTACACTGCATCTTTTCTCCTCCAGCTTCCAGCGCTTGGCCTTGGTTGCGATCCCTCTTTGATTTGCATTTGTAGGCCTTCACCTGGTTCTCTGCGACGGTGTCCTGCAACCTGCAAACCATTAATCCCATTTTAATAAATTAATTTGAAAAAGTTAAAATTAATTTAACAAACATTAAATTTAACGCCTGGAGGGTGATTTGAAAATTTGCCAAGTTTTAACGCTTTTACTCCTTCCGCGAATTTAGTTGTTCCTAGCAATTTCGGGCAAGAGGGGCGTTCAAATTTATTTTTTTTCAAGTTCATACTTAGACGTTTTTGAAATTCAGCCTAAATGGCACTTCTGCAAACTTTAAGTTAACGCCTTACTATTTTATTTTCACATTTTCGGGGGGTTTGAGAGCAATTGCAAGGTTTTTAAAACTTTAACATTTTCGCCCCTTTATGGCAAATTTCGGGATTTTGGGCACTTTTGAAAGGTTTAAAAACTTTGACATTTTTGCCCCTTTATGGCGAATTTCGGGATTTTGGGCACTTTTGAAAAGTTTAAAAACTTTGACATTTTCACCCCTTTATGGTGAATTTCGGGATTTTGGGCACTTTTGAAAGTTTTAAAAACTTTGACATTTTCGCCCCTTTATGGCAAATTTTGGGATTTTGGGCACTTTTGCAAACTTCGATATTTTGGGCACTTTTGCAAACTTCGGGATTTTGGGCATTTTTGCAAACTTCGGGATTTTGGGCACTTTTGCAAACTTCAAGATTTTGGGCATTTTTGCAAACTTCAGGATTTTGGGCACTTTTGCAAACTTCGGGATTTTGGGCACTTTTGCAAACTTCGAGATTTTGGGCACTTTTGCAAACTTCGGGATTTTGGAGTGTTTTGCAAACTTCAGGATTTTGGGCACTTTTGCAAACTTCGGGATTTTGGAGTGTTTTGCAAACTTCAGGATTTTGGGCACTTTTGCAAACTTCGGGATTTTGGAGTGTTTTGCAAACTTTGGGATTTTGGAATGTTTTGTTAGTTTTTTGACACTTTGCATTCTTTATCTCCTTTGTATCCCTTGGCGAAAATCGGCATTTCAACGTCATTGCAGGCTTTAACTCTTTCTTCACATTTAGGCAACTTTGCGAGAATTGGGGAGTTTTAAGTTCGCAATATGGCCCTAGAGGCCAAATTTGGTTTTAGCAGCACTTGACCCTTCATATCCCCTTTCTCTTCCACAAGGACAGAAAGGCACAAACTGGGGGGGTCCCTGTCCAAGACGGGGATGGGTGTGCGATTCGCACAACAGTTAAGAGGCCAAGAGTCGGGTGGATAGCCTTGTGTGAGGTGTGAAATGAGTACATTTGTTAGCCTCCAGTAACGTCTAGATCACATGAGGAGTAAAGCCCATCATGAGTTCAAATGAAGAATGAAAGAAGACTGCTAGTTAGGGATGCTTCAAGTGCTCCTCTTCTAGAGCGAAATTCACTTCAAGTGCCCCACTCCCAGAGCGAATTTCACTGTTGTTGCCTCAATCAAAGGAGAAGTCATATTCGAGGTGAGTTTTGAGGTCTTTTAGTATATAAAGGCATAAACTAAGGCATAAAGTGATAAGGTTCAACTCAAGAGTACATTTTCAAGCTACTTCAAGTGCCCTTAGTTGAGAGCGAAGTTGTTCCTAGAACATACCATGAGCCTAGTTTCAACAAGCTTGAATGAGTGGAATGGAGGAGAATGAGCAAGAAAACACTAAGTGTCAAGCTTCAATCCACTTCGGGTGAATGAGTTTTGGAGCAAACTTCATGTGCATCCACTTTGATTTGGACTTCACTTCATGTGCATCCACTTTGGAGCAGACTTCACTTCATGTGCACCCCTTGTGGAGCGAACTTCAGGTGCATGACCTCAGGAGCGAATTTCATGAGCATCACTTTTGGAGCAAATTTCCCCTAGGAGCCTTGTTAGAGAGTGAATTAGAGCATATGAATGGAGATAGTCAATGTGATTTCAATTTGAGATCACCTTAAGTATTCCTTCTTTAGAGAAAAATTTACTTCATTTATTCTTTGATAGGAGCGAATTTTCATTTTAGGCCTTCATAAGAAAAGTTTGACATGTTTTTTGGTGGATGAAGGTTTAAAAAACCTAAGGATTGAATTGATGAAACAATGAAAGTGATTGAGGGAGAGCTCAATTTTGGTTTGAAGAGAACTTCATGTGCAAGGCAATTGGAGCGAACTTCATGTGCAAGGCAATTGGAGCGAACTTCATGTGCAAGGCAATTGAAGCAAATTTCATGTGGAAGGCAAGTAGAGGGAACTTCATGTGAATGTGATCAAGAGCAAATTTGCAAGATTGTTTATGAGAACATTGCTTTGAACCGATTTAATGCTTGGAAGGAGTGATTTTAAGTTAAGAAGAATAGGCAAGATAGAAGGTTACTTCATGTGCTCCCATCTTGGAGCGAACTTCATGAGCAAGGTGGTTGGAGCAAACTTCATGTCCAAACCAGGGGGAGCGAACATCATGAGCATCAGGGTTGGAGCGAACTTCAAATGCTCCTCTCTAGGAGCGAAAAACAACTTCAAGTGCTCCTTCATGAGAGTGGATTTTCTCTAAATCTTCTTATCAAACCTGCAACAAAAAAAAAAATCAGAAATTATATTAAGGTGTGTAAAAGCTATGTCATAAATGTTTGATGCTATACTTGTTTTGTTTTGCAGATATGAAAGAAATATGATGCAAATTGCAAAGCAGCACCTTGAAGAAATGAGAGAGGGAAGATTGCAAGAATCTGCCACCATGCAAGTTCAAGAAGAAAACTTCATTAGCAAGCACAAGGGTATCAAGGAAGGAAGAATCTCAACTCTCACCACACTATGGAGACATGAAGAGATCAAAGGAGCGCAATGGAAAAGTCATACAATCACCCTAAGGCAAGCAAGCAAGGATAAAGGAAGGACTTAGCTACCTCAATGTTTCCCATCACCATTACTTTGAGCGAGCTTGAAAGGTTGAATATCAAGAGATATTTCTCAACATCCCTTCAAGGTGATGAACCAAGCTTACAAGTGCAAGTTGAAGTGGATTCCTAGTCATCATCCCAGTTACTACCTCCACCAATCAAAGAAGTTTCACCTCAGCACATCTAGATGCAATGAACTTGACTCATCCATGGTGGCACAAACTTCGAGGCACCTACCCCCGTTATTCATTGGTCGAATATTCCCGAGATGACATGTGTCAAAGTGTTGTAATTTGCCAGAATTGAGTTTGTTGTAACAAACCCTAATTAGGGTTTTCATTGTAAAATCTCAGCCATTGATCTCAAATTGATCTGAGCCATTGAATTGTATTGAGAGCATTATAAAAGGTTCAAGCTCTTCATTTGTAAAGGTTAATAGATAGTTTTTAAAGAATAGAATAGTGAATAACAATTAGAGTAGAAGTTAGATTAGAAGGCAAAGATTGTTGCCAAACCTTGTTGTAAAGAACAATTGATTTCATTGAAATTAAGGTGAATTTGATTTGTTGCTTCAACAACTTACATAGTCTTTACTTCTCAATTTATTTTCATGTTGATTAGATTGGATGGAGGAAATTGTTGAATGCATTTATGTGGAATCCGTTTAGTCCATACCACTAGCTTCTTGTTGATTGTAAGTGTGCCCCGCATGGTCAAATGGAATGATATGAGCTTAACTTCAAATTGTTATGCGTCTATTGTTTATGCATTAACTTGAATGGTGATCAATGTTTGATGGTAATGATTTGAACATCTTTGAAATGTCCTTCGAAGATTGCACTGAGCTTGCGTCAAATTGTTCAGTTTGATAGTGAGACCTCGCTCAGTAGGATTCTATTGAATCATTCACCCATTTTCTTGCGTTCTTAGGATTAGAATAGGCTTCCTAAACCCTTTCCTTTTTCCCTTTTTTCAACTCAAGCTAGTTTAGGATAAAAAGCATCACAAGATTGCAACATTAGATGATCAAGTTCCAGCGATTCAAGCATTCAACAATTCAAAGTAAGTCCCTTTGTGATTCCGGCATAATCACATCAAACCATTAAGCTTATCCACACGTCAAGACCTGACATTTATAAACCTTGGAGTTATCTCAAGTGATCCTTAAGATAATCTTCAGCATTTGAGAAACTTTGTTCAAGAGAGGATAAGATACTTTTGGATATTTTATTCTATGTTCGCATGTGCATGAAAAACGCATCAACAAGTGTTACAGCAGTTATCAATTACCAACACTTATATCTGCATTTTTTCCTCTTATATGGTATTTACAATGCATATTGACTAATCTTGTAATATTTCAGATGGTTATACCACCAAAGAGTTGATATTATTTATGCATTATTTTGTGGGTGTTACAACAGTTCTTTAATTACCAACACTTATAGCTGCAATGTTTTCCTCTTATATGGTATTTACATTGCATATGGACTAATCTTGTAATACTTTGGATGGTTATACTGCCAAAGAATTGATATTATTTATGCATTTTATATTGTAAATACTAGATGGTAGTAATACCAATGGGTTGGATCTTTGCTTATTGCTGATGTACTTATCCCACTGAACAAGTGGTTATTTTGTATTAAGATTTCCCATTGAATAAGTGGAAGTGCCCTCTTGCTTTCTCACTACATAAGTGGACGTTCCCTCTTTGTTTCCGATTGAATAAGTGGAGGTTTTGTATTTGCTCACCACTGATTATGTGGAAGAACTTATTTTCATTTCCAGTATTGCATATGCACTCCACTAAATAAGTGATAATAGCCGGCTTGCCACCTAGTGCATTTCCATTTTAGTTACAATATTCAAGTTGCTTGTAAAATCTTGAGCATTGTATGCTCTCGTCTTGCCCATCCTAGAGTCTGGGTGATTAGAAAGTGGAAAGGTTATTGCACTGCATCTTGTTTCCAGTTGAAATTTCCCAAAAAAAAACGGGGTGCATATTACCAATTGTGTCATACAACCATTAAATCCATCATCCTCATCACAATAGTGATGCTCATCAAAAACACAACAATTGATTCATTTGACAAGCGCATATGTAGACAACATTTATTTTCATTACATTTGCACGCAATTGAAAGCTACATTGACATGATACACCTTTTTTCTTGAGCTCAATTCTCTCGGCCTATAACAATAGGCAATGGGACATTCCATTAGCTACTTATAAACAATGTATCAAGTGAATAATTCAAGAAAATCAAATTACAATTCATGCTTACATCCTTTCCATTTTAACTTCAATGCTAACCCAAACTCCAAATGAATCTATATGTTGAAGCAATAGTAGAGATGGATCCACCATTTGTACCAATTGGATTCTCTCATAGTTTGTTTGTTATTGAGTTATGTGGTAGCACTTTTCAAACACTCCACAAACTTAATTTCAAAGGCTTATAAAAGGCAATGGATGGAAAGGTTTACAAAAAACAACATAATAGATCCAACTTGTAGATTAAGCACTATAATTACTAATAATAAAAGAAATAAACAATCATATTCAATTGAATGCAATGTTACATGCTACACAAAGAATCACCACATCACAAATAGGAACCACAATATAGTCAAAAGTATATTTTGCATTAGCCACACATAGTGTCAATATCTTCAAAAATGGGTTTGTCCCAATCACAGAACGATAAAAAATTGTGGGAGGAGTAAGTTGGAGAAAGAGGTGAGTGTAGGCTCCCTAGAAGTCGAATGGTCATCTGGTATGGTTTCTTCCCAAAGCTTTGTGATCATTGCAAGGCTCTCAAATTGGTGGTCTTCGTTGCTCTTGGTTTCTTTATACCTCTTGAATTCCTCTTCTGTATTGATTTGAGTATCTTTTTAGTGCTTGGTTATGCTTGGAGTGTTTGTGTTGTTTCCTCTAATTATATTTCGAGTATTGAATTTTTAAATGATTATTCACACCACCTAGTACTAGGCTCAAGCATCTAGATTAATCCCTTCAACTGAGCCTGACTTTAGTATGAGAGTATAACAATAACTTTAGTATAGCAAACTACATTAATTAGTCTAATAAAAATTAGAGGAATATACATATACATTTATAAGTTGTTAGATTCCATATGAGATGTATGCACTTGAAGAAGTGGTTCAATCTGTTTGCAGCATCTTGTTGGAAGAGGTTTGAGGTGTAATCTAGATCTTGTTGGAAGAGGTTTGAGGTGTAATCTAGTGGTGACGAGGAGCTCACAAGTGGTCATAAGGACTCTTGGAGTCAAGGAACCAGATTGCACTCTCCATGTCGAACTCGCAAGATGTTGTGTGTATGGGTAATGGGCATGAAGGGTAAGCAACATGGGCCGCCAAGTCTAGCAAGGAGGTTAGAAGTAACCATTCCTTGGGCTTGGTAGACAATGGACCCTCGCAACCCCTCTCATGTCTGATATACCAATTTCTATCTGTTTTTGCATTAGAATGAATTAGGTCTAATTATAATTGAACATGTATGTAGGTGTTTGCTTTTCTTTTTGGGTGCAGGTTATCCTTGTTGAGACATGGACCAGCTAGGACTCGAACCTAGGACCTTCCATACGCTGCTGGAGTACTCTACCACTGAGCTACTGGCCCCTCTTGGACCAGTCCATCGCCAATCCGGGTATGGCTTATTTCCAACATCAACACCCCCCCTTAAGCCACACCTCTCGTGTGCTTGGGCTCCTAGCCTGGACCTGGCTTTGATACAATGAGACATGGACCAGCTAGGACTCGAACCTAGGACCTTCCATACGTTGCTGGAGTGCTCTACCACTAAGCTACTGGCCCCTCTTGGACCAGTCCATCATCGGTCCGAGTGTGGCTTATTTCCAACACCAACAGTCCTCACAAGACTACACTCATCAACATAAGGTATGTCTCAAACCTTAATCCTACTTATGTCATTCATGATTTCTTGATTAAGAAATAATTACATTGTAGTATTCAAATAATGATTTGATTCACATAATAAGAATAGTAATTGTCCCCTAATTAATCAATTATAATCTTAAATGTGTCGAAGACTCGAAACAGATTAATTATTATTAAACTGGCCTATATCTAGTAGGGGACATTACAGCTCCAAAGGTTAAATATAATCACAACCTTTTATTAGAGAAAAACTTTCATATTTCTTTAACTTTATTACCTAAAAACAACTATAGCTTATATTGCATTGTACAATAATATTGTTATTGTTAGAGTTATTTTTTATTAGCTAATAATTATTTATTTAATTATTAGTCTATTATACTCTATGCTTAAGCTAAACTTAGGAATCTTATAATTCTTTAGGGTTCTCTCATTTAGGGTTTTGAGTATCCTCTTATAAGGATTCTCTCTTTGTATTTTCATAACAACTGTAATTATTAAATTGCATTCTTGTTGCACAATCAATATGACTCGTCTTTTCTGGATCTCTGAATTCTAGCCTCCATAACTTTTTTGCTTCTCTCTTTCTGTGACAGGTTTGCATGCAGGTGATTTTTGGGAGCTGTAGAGTTCATTTTTCCTCAACTCCAATATGGTATCAGAGCTCCAGATCTGCATGCCCTTGTTCTCTTCATGAGAGATTTTGGGCCTTGTTCTTCAGATCTGTGTATTCGGGGGTTTGTGCAATTGTTTTTTTTCATTTCTAGGGGTAGTTGTTTTTTGGGTACATTTTGGTGCCAAAAGGACCTCATGGTTGGATTCAGGAGGCCGATTCCACGAATTTTGATATATAATTTGACCTATTTCGGTGACAAGGGCATCTGGGCCATGATTTTTTCATTGGCACGCTTTACGAGGCACAAAAATTCTTACATCTGTACCTGCAAATGCATCAGAAAATTTTCGTCAATTTTTTTTTAACCCTCTTTATGCCCTACAAGAGGGATTTTTTTCTTTTGGCCGTAACTTGGTCATACAGAGGCGCTTTTTCAAAAACCTTATATCATCGGAAAGCTCTTTCTGATCTCTATCCAAATCTAGAGGTTTGAACTTTTGATTTTACTTTTTTGATGGAGTTTTTTGCTGTCAAAGGCAAAGGTTCATTTTTGCACTCCGGCAGACATAACTTGAGCATCAGAACTCCGTTTTTTTAGAACTTTATATCGTTGGAAATATTGTTTTGTGTTCTTTCCATTCATATGATTTTGCTTTCCAGATTCTACTCCAAGTATATTTTATTCAGTTTTTTGCTTTTCAGCACTCTGGTGAATATCTTAGATGTTTCAGGTCCTGGGATCTCTTTCTTTGAGTAGGATGTCTCATCTTTGGTTGTTCTTTTTGTTTCCAGTCTTGTGTCTTTTCTGATCATTGTAGCATTTTATTTATGCAAACACACTAAGATAAAGTGTCAACATGCACTGTATACTTGGGATCTTGCACATCTTGTGCCTTATTGTACATGCACTACTTATAAAGTGCCATGGGGGGGTTGATGTTTGCCTTTGTTTGCCATCTACCTTTGTCACGTGAGTGTTCCTTCCACGACATTAGCCTCATGATGCGTGTCAAGTGAGTGTTCCTTCCACGACACTATGTATTTTCTCTGCACCTTCGATGTTCTTGGTTCTTCGTCATGCAGCTCTTGTTGGACGTTCTTTTCAGTGTACCTATCCCTCTCCCTTTTCAACATTATGGGGAGGTTTGTCCTATTGTTCTAATGCTTCTTTGGTTCGATTGATCAGCTCTTCAGGCTTTGGTGTTTCATGCCACTTGTATCTTCAAGTTCAGTTGTTTGCCTTTGTTTGCCATTTGATTCAAGTAGTGTCATTTGAGGGCACTCATGCAGATTACAGTCTTCTCTACCTAGTCATGTTGTATTTCAGTGGAGGTTCTTCAGATCAGCAGTTACTCTTCGACAGTGTTTGCAGCTATTTCATGCTTCAGTGGTGTTCTTCATTCTCTTCTTTTTGTTTCTATCTTCTGGAACACTCTTGTTTGGAGGCTTCTTAGTCCTTCACTTGATCTTTCATCTCTTCTTGGAAAGGAGTTTTGTTCCCACAGGGTTTTCTCCCTTTTCTCCACTTTACAGAGATTTTATTGTACTTGGGTACCTCATCGAGCCTAGTTGTCGGAACCCATTGTTGCTTTCCTGCATTTTTTACATGTTTTTTCAGTCCTTAGTTGTTTTTTAGCTACTCCCTAAGTTCATCTTAAGGGGGGGTGTTAGAGTTATCTTTTATTAGCTAATAATTATTTATTTAATTATTAGTCTATTATACTCTATGCTTAAGCTAAACTTAGGAATCTTATAATTCTTTAGGGTTCTCTCCTTTAGGGTTTCGAGTATCCTCTTATAAGGATTCTCTCTTTGTATTTTCATAACTGTAATTATTAAATTGCATTCTTGTTGCACAATCAATATGACTCCTCTTTTTTGGATCTCTGAATTCTGTCCTCCATAGCGTTTTTGCTTCTCTTTTTCTGTGACAGGTTTGCATGCAGGTGATCTTTGGAAGCTGTGGAGTTGATTTTTCCTCAACTCCAATAGTTATAATAAACATGTAGAAAGACATGTATTTATCAATCAATGAATATGTTGAATTAACCAACTACACTTAAAAAGAGGGCCTGAATCTTCATCGTCTCCTTGAGAGAGGCATGTTTATGAATGGTAACAAAAAATATTAGAATAACTAATTTAGTATCAAAGAATCCAGTAAGATATTATCCATCATGTATAAAGAAAGGTTCACCTTACCATCTATATTCAATCAAGATTCAAAAAATATTCTTTTTTACCCTCTACACAAGTCTCATAATTTTAAGAAAATGTTTTGGATATCATATAGTACTTTTGAAATAAAATATTTCAGTTTCGTGATAAAAGCAAAACTAACAATTTATTTTGTTGAAATCTCAATCAACACAGAAATGGGTATACAAAAAGAAAAAAATAAATTAAAAACATTTAAGAGATCATGGATTCAGTATGAGAATAATTGAACTTGTTAATTCATTTCAATAGTATCAAACTATAAAGCTAAATACTAATTACTCATCACAGCAATCTGACATTATTGCAATCTTGTTATGACGTATCTCATTACTTCTTCAAACCTTTTATATTTGATTTCATTAACTCTTGATTAATTTTTTAAAGATATTGTATACCTTTATCAAAATATAATCCTTCAGACCAACTTGGGATTCTCACAACCACTTACCACATAGAGCAAGAGCATCAGCAAATGTTAACGAAAGCTCACCAATGGTTGCATCATCTTCACGAAGCCATTTTGGAACCTCTGCAAGAAAAGTTACTCTCAATTATAAATACAACATGAAATTCCTAGTTTCTAAAGTTGAAATTATTCTTGAAAAAGCGACAAAACTGAATAGAATATTATAAAGAAGAACAGTAACTTGTTAAAGGAAGAAAGGGAAATAGAACTGAGGTCATCGACAAATCCAACTAGCCTATAGCAACCCATAAAAAATAGATATATGAACATAAATAGTTTTTGTTACAACCTTCCTACCAAGTAGAATTATTTCTTTAATATTGTTGTTTCATAATATCAACAAACATACAGCTGTATTTGGTCCTAAGAAATTAATCTTTTAACCACATAATATAGTTCTTTCTATAAACCAATGTCATTAAAAATATTTTTTTGGTATATGAAAAATAGAAAATTAAATCCACCACTGCGAGATCTCAATGAAATTCCATGAGATGGAAGAGTGTTTACAACAAACTATAGAATATTGCCATAGTTAATAAAGAAACAAAGATATTTTTGGCTGTATTTTTCTCCATATACCAAAGTTTATTAGAGCCAACCCAAGAAAATATTATTTTCAGAGAATAAATCACATATCCGGATCCATACCAATTACAAAAATTTAAAGAAAATAAAGGGAAAAAAGCACCAATTTGAAGTTTGTTTTACCAAGAATGAACATTTAAATTGTGAAACCTAGGGACACATCTCCGACTTGATTCCCCCGTCCCGGTCCCAAGGACGTTTCAGGGATGTGGGGTCGGCCAGGGGATGTTTCCCCCCTGGCCTCAATTTGCCAAACTTTCCAGAGGACGTCCCAAAAACGGGGGAACTTTGGCCCCAGCAGTGGGGAACGTCCGTACGTCCCAGGGATGGAGGGCAATGCCTAGGACATCCCTCATCCATCCAGGGGATAGTCGGACGTCCCTCATCCATCCCGGAAATAGTCGAATGTCCCCCACAGCTAGAGCCAAAGTTTAAAAAATAAAATACTTTAAAACTTTTGATATGTTGTTATTTTTCCCTCACGTGGGCCCCTTATCTAATATTTTTTAAAACACAACATATTCATTTGTAATATGTTTTTAGAAAACCCCTAAATTGTGGATTTTTTAGAAAACCCTTCTAAATCGATTATCATTTTACACTTCAAAGCTTCTATTTGTGATGGCTTTTGTGTGCCATTTTTTTCATTTTTGAGCTGCAATATCTATTTCATCTTCCATCACCGATATTTTTTACAATCCTCAATGCCATTTATATGCATTTTTTTTCTTGGACTACGCTATTGTGATTGAAAGGAGGCATTGCATCTTCTTCCTCCTGTGCTATTGTGCATATTGGTAGCCATTTGGTATTCCGTTTTTGCACTCTGCATGTTTCACAAATGATGAAATGAATAAATAATTTAAATTTTACAAATGATAGTTTATATTCAAAATTTAGTATTTAACTTTTAAGTTTATTAAAATTTAGTTTTATTGATTATTTCTCATATCGTGGGATGAGATATTCATTATTATCTCATGTTTTGTGGCAAAAGATATCCTAAGCAGTGTTTAGGCTTGGAGCCAACAACTTACAACGTTGGGTATAGAGTGGGAGCTAGCTACACATCAATTTTAATCCGAAACTGAAATTTAGTTTTACAGTGGGATTTTATATTTCTGAAATTTAAGGTCAAGCTCTAAATTGATACCCATATTTTCCATTTTTTACTTTTGTCAAAATTTTAATTTATCATTTGAATAATGAATTAATGAAATGTCTAATTTTTTTATTTTTTGTATTTTATCATTTTAAACTTTGATTCAAACTCAAAAAAAATGAGCAGCAGTGGGGGTGATAGTAGTAGTGAGAATGAAGTGAAAGTGGTTGCTGAACATGCAAGTGGAAGTGCTAAGAGAAGTAGTGGGCAGCAACCTGTTATTTTTAAATGCCCTTCAAAAATTATGGAAACATATGCAAAGGGCCCTTTTAATAAAACAAAGCCTCTTCTCCAATATGTTACACCCATGGGTGAAAGAAAAGAAATTTGGGAGGGAGTAGGGTGTGGAATTTTCATGTCTGTCTAAAAGATTTTAAGGGCAACTACACGAGGGAAAAATCTCATTTTTTGGGTGTTCCAAGCCATGGGGTCAAAGCTTGTCCAGAACTAAAAGATGAGAGGATAGAATGCCATAGATTGCATATGGAGGTAGAAATGGGGAAACAAGGTGTGGAAATACCAGCACCTTCTTTTGCATCTTCACAAACATCCAGGCCTATGACATCCACTATTGATAGTAGTAGTCAAACTAAGACAAGAGAAAAGAGAAAGATGGGTGGTGAAAAGGAAGGGTCAGTAGAAGCTTTGTTTAATACACAAGGATGCGAAGCTACAAAGTCATCCATTGGTAGATTCTTTTTTGTTAATGCCATCCTATTGTGACCTATTTCACACATCGCCCCATCGCACATGGGGAGACGCCCTGTTTTCACTTTTTAGAGTTTTGTCTTGAGCTCTACATTTTCATAAATCTTCATTTTGAGAGAGTTTTAGAGTTTTAAGGTCATCCTGAATCAAATTAAGAAATCTTGCTTAGAATTGCACTTGAGTGTTGCCAAAGTGCTTAGAAGGTTTGAAGGATGAGGATCGCAATTGCTTTGGGTCATTTCTGACAACTTGCTTTTTTTAGAAATTTCTGCTTTTCTTTTGTTTTTCTGTTTTTTTTGCTTTTTCTGCTTTTTTGAAAGTGGCATATAGGTTTTGTTCCTCGAGTGATTTTATTACTACCCATTTAGTCGAAATTTGAAAATCTTGTCTCTAAATATAAAAAGTAGGGCTTTGAAATTTTTGTTTTTTTCTGAGATTAGGGTTTTGTTCTTTAGGTCATTTTACTCCTGCCCATGTCTTTGGAATTTGAAAGTTTTGCTTCTAAGTATGAAAAGCAAGGGTTTGAAATTTTTTCTTTTTTCTAAGATTAGGGTTTTGATCCCCATGACAAATTATTACTACCCATGTTCTCAGATTTCAAAAATGAGGTCTCCAAGTGCAAAAAGCAAAATGGAAATCCAAATTAGGGTTTCGTTCTAGATGAACCAGCAAGGGATTGGAAATGGCACACTGAAAATTTCTCCTAAGTTGAAGAAGTAAAAATGGCAGATGCTTAGACAAGTTCGACAAGGCTCAAGGTTAGGCAAGTGGAATGGCAGATGATCAGTCGAATTCGTCCAAGGATGTCAAGCATGGAGGACGTTATCCAAGTAAAATTGTCCGACAAATGTTAAAATTGTCCGACAAAGGGTCAACTAACTCATGGCAAAAGTCAAGCAAACTCCTACATGTGGTCAAGCTCAAGCTAGAAAGACGTGCCTAACACTCTATCAAGTCTGCCTAAAAGTGTGCATATGTCAAAGAACCTCCAAGTCCGCCTTGATAAAGCATGGCACAAGGAATATAAAGTTCACCTAGAAGACATGTCAAGGAATTTAAAGTTGGCCTTCATCAAGTTGGCATCAAGCATTCTTTAAAGTACGCCTAGTCCTAAGGTTGACAAAGCCCACCAAGAGAGAATGACTAAGGCGATGTAGGGCCGACTTAAGCAAAATTGAAGATGGCATAAAATAAAGATGATATGAATTGCCAAGTTGGCAATAAAATGGCGACATGGAACTCCAAAGAGAGAAAGATAGCAAGTATGATGAATTGGCATTTGAAAACAATTAAGTCAATAAAACATGTGACATGTCAAGAACCTTCCTCAAGTTCACATTCTAGAAGGAGAATAAAGCAAATAAAACTTTCTAAAACATGATGGAAGCTTCTAAGGATGAAGTTTGAACTTCCTAGAGATAGAATAAAACAATAAAACTTTCTAACTTTGCAAATATGAAAGAGAATCTCCCAAACTCCCTTCTAGAAGAAAGCAAAGGAGTTTGAACTGCTTAAAGGAGGAATAAAGCAATAAAACTTTCCTAAAATTACTTTCTTATGTGCCAAACAAGAGGTTGGAACTTCTAGAAGATAGAATAAAGCTTCTAGAAGCCGTCTAAGTAGCTATAAAAGAAGGTTTTTTCTCATAGACACTTCTTTCTTCCAAACAAAGTTCGAATTCTTCCTAAAATTAACCAAAGAAGCAGCTCCAAAGTCTGATCAGATTATCAAACTTTCAGAAGAATTTGCCATAGAGATAAGATAAAGCGAGTCCAAGGGTTTGAAAGAAGCAATCAAGAAGTTCAACATATTCTCAAAGTTTGCTGATAAAATAATGGAGTATCTTATCATATTCTGAATTCACCATTGATCATCTTTAAATCCGCCTTGGGAGAGAGAGATTATTCAGATCTGCACATAGTCTCCTTAGTGATCTTCCAAATCTGCACTTCACCCTGTCCAAAAGGCTATCAAGTCCGCCCTTGATGAGAAAGCAAGATAAATTTGGAGGAAGATACATGTCCAAGACTCAGTCCAGGTTGAAGAAGGAGAATTAAAGCCAAGATTTCCAAGGAAAATACAAAGCATACAGCCTTCAATCATCCACGAACTCAGTTAGGAAATGTAGAAGACATCACTTATGCATCCCAAAAAATTAAAGGAAGCACCCAATAAATTCGACATGTCCAAGACTCATCCAAGATCATCATAGACAGCGAATTAAGATATATCAAATTGGAAGATTGATAAGCATAAAGTAACATGTCATAAACATATTCCAATTTTGCCTTCTAAGTTCACCTTGAAAAGAAGATACTATTTAAGTCTGTCATAAGAAATAAAGTTCCAACTGAAACTTGTCCGAGAAGGTGAAAACCCCGCCTTGCCAAGAAGAAGGTATTCAAGCATGACACCTCTCCCATAAAACATGACACAACCTCACCTAAGTTCGCCTAAGGATGGACAATAAAACGTGACACAAGAAAAAATTTGCCAAATAAGCAAGATCAAATGGTCTGATCATATTCCGAAATCTGCTTAAGACAAGAAGACATATGACTGTCCAAGACATGAGGAATGATGTCCAAACCCTACTAAACTCCAATCTGTAGTTAATTAAGATGACATGAGTTAACCAAACTGCTACCTAGGTTTTAAAAGGATGACATATTGAAAATTTACCTGCAGCTGTGTGATTTATCAGACAGCAATAAGTCTGAGGTGATTCTCAGCTCCACGAACTGGCAGCAATCTCAACACACAGGCAGCCCATCTCACATACCAAAGTTAATAAAGAAGAAAGATGTCCCAGCCAGAAGTTGCAGTCCAGAATATAAAAAGTACAGCCCAGAATATGAATGGGATCAGCAATCTCTACTTTATAACCCCTTTCAAATACTTCCACAAGTCTGATAAATTGTCCCAATAGCTCTCCAAACTGAGAATATAGAATTTCTTAAGCACAATGATATTTCTCTGAATGCTGATTTTGAATTAATCTCCAGACTGTGTATTGCAACAGCGTAGGGATTGTTAGAAAAGAGGGATTTCGTCCTCAAAGCCCTTGAACAACCAATCCGCCAATGAAACAAGAAATTATCCAAACCTTCAACCCAGCATGCTGAAAGAGAACTCTTCAATCTCTTTTATAACCCTTTCTAAGAGCTCATTCACTTCTCTTGTCAATGTGGGATAAAGCAAATCACCCTTTTTGCCCTTTCCTATAATTTTGGGATTTTTGCTTTTTAGCACCTATTTTCTCGCGATTGCTTTTTCGGCCCCTATTTTATCGCAATTGTTTTTTCTTTAATATTCCCCATACCATGTAACATGATTTCCTTCAACTTAAGTCCCAAAAAACTTTTTTAATGTCTCCAATGTATTATAGAATAAAGGGGAACTCTTTAATTTATATATTTCCCACAACTATAGACTATGCATTAATAAAGTTAAATAATTAAATTTAACTTTATAAAATAACTTTATTAACACATAATATATCATATCAATGATAAATAAATCTTCTTGTCAATTTTAAACAATTACCATCGACATGTCACTGCCACTGGATGTCCAGCCATGTCCAAAATGACTTACTATAAATAGTGAGTGTGCCCAAAACTGCCTCAAAACCCCTCCAAATGGCCTACAACTAAAACTGTCTAGGCCAAATGGCCTCTAAGTCCCTTTAATGTCCTGATTAGCCTATGGGACCATGAGGAAATAGGCTAATGCCAATATCATGCTACAAACGCTAGAAAGGGGACATTACATTACTATACCCATATATCTCCCTAAACATTAGTCTTTCACCTTTACTATACCCATATATCCTAATCCTATCTTTACCATAGGATTGATCCATTCTGATTCCTCAACCAATTTTATGATTCTAGCGGCAAACATTTTGTCTAGTTTTGTCTTCGCCCTCCTTTTCATGTTACAATTGAATTGGTAGGGTCTTTTCTTCAGCGGTTTTGTCCCTTCCTTTAGTTGTATTTTCATTACCCCTACTCTTATTTGATTTCCTTCATTTTGGTAGATGTCCGAGGAAATAAGTATTCATACTCGAATAAAAGTTCTATTACAACTGTAGCTATCTGTTCATTCCAGTGGTCCCAAATTTTGCTAGTTTTGGATTGTCAATAGAAACTATATTCTCTTGCCTAAGTTTAAGAGGCTGATTGTAGTGGTGATCCTTTGAATCCTTGTGGAGTTGTAATTTATGTTCACCTTCTACCACTTCCAAGTCAATTTTAGAATCTAGATCCTCCCCTTCTTGATGTGTTGTATAACACCCACTTTCCACCTAATGTGTTTGTTTGTCCATCCACTCTATCAGTTTCCATGTACCTTGTCTCTTAGGTGAAGGATTTTGTTGAGGTGATTCAGTAGTTATTTCTAGATCTAGTTTGAAGATGATTTCCTTTATCTTCTAAAATGCAACACAAATTTGCTTGTTTTCATCTTCGAAAGAGAATGTGTGGATAAAATCTTTTTGAAGTTCGCACCAATCTTTAGTCTCTGCCCTTCTCTCCTAGCATATATACCATGTTTGTACTACTAATGTAAGGGTCCATTCGAAATATTAGATTTATAATCGATGATCATATTCTCTATATCCTTGCCATGTGGTTGTTGTTGTACATAACTGTAGGTGGTCTTCCAGAGTAATAGAACACTTATACTTCTAGAATGATATTATATTCTCCTTTCATGTACTAGACTCTAATCAAAATTTTGAAAGCATGCTAGTGAGGAATATTTTCTTTGTGTATTCCACTAACATGCAACATTACAAAGGTATCTTCGAGCGCTAGAATCCACATGGATTCATCATGAAAGGTTTGTTCCATATCTAGTATGTATTCATTTATATTCTACCAACCCCTAAAAAATCTAGGAAGTTTAACATGTGATATGCCCTTTGAATATAATTCGCAAGTTTTGCATTTCCTTGCAGTGTGGATTTGTACTTCTACGATCCTTCTGCCAAATGACTTTGTACCGTAAACACCCTTCTAAATCCATACACCTTAAAGGTGGGTTGTTGTGGTTGTTCTATTAAGTTGCGGTAGGCCCTTTAGAGACTGAATATATCAATCTTGAAGTGTTGCTTTCATTTCTGTCCTAAGCAACCTTTTCTATACAAATTCTATCTTTGCTATCTTCTAGGGGAATGTTGACCACCCTATTCTCATCCATGAAGGAAATATCCTCCTTCCTTAAGTCTACAATGCCATTGGCATTTACAACAAAAATTAGGCTTGGCAATGCCCTAGATGGTTAAATAATTCCTTCATCTCTATCACTTCAAAATCTTCTAGTTGTTTTAAGCCATCCATGTTTACTTTTGCATTCTTCCATGTGCCTAGTGTCTCCATTCTTGATCCATCTACTAAGCTTATATTAAATGGATTTTTGACCAACATGGATCGGCCTACTCTCTCCCAAGTGGTTGCCGGAATGACGCTTACATCTGCACCCAAGTCCACCATAACATGTTTCACCTTGATATTATTCGAGTATGCAGTGATAAGTAGAGGTCCATTTTTAAAAATTTTGGTCTTCTATGATTTTGTTTTTTGATTAAGTAAAAACAGGTTTTAAGGGACCTGAAACCCGATTACATTCAAAAGATAGCCAAGAAGGAAACAAAACGAGACAGCTGCAAAAGACCAGCAAAAAAACCAGTAGCAAAGAAAGGGACAGCAAGAGGCCAGCAAGAAATTGGCCCCAAGCCCAGCATTACAAGTTAATTAAAAACTCTTAATAGATTCCTCAGCATTCTGAACCAAGAGCATCATCGCCTTGGCCGCTTCCCTCAGGTCGTTGTTTTCCTGTCCCAGTTGGCTCTCTTTCATTTTGGTGTCCTTCCCAGTAGTGGTTTGCCTAGTTCTGTGTCTGGGATTCTGGTGGGTGGGGCTGGAGGTTGGACCATCTTCTATAATTACCAAGTTCTTATCCTGATTTTTCCTTTCCAAATGATCCACCAAAGTGTCCATGTTCTGGGAAGAAACTTTAAGGACCTGGAGGCTGTGGTTCATGAAGCTTTTCAGAGCCTTCTCATTACGGGCAATCCGGGTGTTGATGTTGTCTTTGTCCTCCTCCGCCTGCTCTTTTAGAGTTCTGATAACATCCTCCAAGTGTTTTAGGTCCCCTTTGATCAGATCTTTCTCCAGCCAATCCTCCATCTCCATTTCCTCCTCAGCTTCACTGTTTTCCGTATCATCATTCTGTTTCCCAGAGTTAGAATCCTTAATCAATTTATTAATCTTATTTTCCAGCTCCCTTTGCTTACCTTGCATACTGGTAATGTTTTCGACAACCCATTTCTGGAAATTGAAGGATTACAGAGTGCAGTTACGGGCAGTGTTCAAGATGGTGTTCGCAGAGTCCTTGCCCTGTTCAGTCTCCTCAGAGTTAGGGTTGTCATAGTCCTTAGAATTCGGAGCAGCATTCTCACTTTCTGAGCCATTAGGGTTAGAGTGAGGGTTTTCAGAGTTGCCCCCTTCCTCCCCTTCACCATTGTTCTCATCCTTATTTTGCTCCATTTCAGTATCAATGTCCTTATCCTTTTCCTCTTCCTCATCACAGTGCACCTCCTTTTCCTCATGCTCTGTTTTGGCTTTCCTTTTTCTGTGGGTAGGGTTATTGGGTTGATCCCCATCCGAGTCAGAGTCTTTGCAGCTCTCAGAGATATGAGCGTTAGTGATCAAGGGGTCATCTTTGGTTGCCCTGGCCCTATCCTTTAGATGTTCATATATTAGCAGTATAAGCCCCTGGTGGGCTAAAGGGTAAGAGTTAGGCTTTTTAGCGTGGTCTGCAAAACTCTCATTTAGAGAGGATGCTAAATAGAAAGGCAGGGAAATTTAGTCCCATGATGGAAATGGTTCAAAATAGCGAAGTGATAGTTATAAACTTTTGTAAATCTTCCATCCAGAGTCAAATACTCCATTAAAACCCTTAGAACTTTTTGCCAGAAGGGCTTTACCTGCTGGGGAGTGTAGTAGGAGATGTTGTCCTTCTTCACAAGCTTGCCCTTCTCATCCTCCGACTTGGGGAAGTTTTTGAAAGCTTCAGCTGCATACTTCCGATCCCTGTAGAATTTAGTACCCTCCGCCTGAAGACCCGTGACCTCTACAACCAGTTTTTCATCAATTTGCCAAATCTCCCCAAACAAGGTGACTCTATTGTTACTCCAGCTTCTAGCAAAACCATAAGAAACAAAATTTCTACTTCCGTGAAGCTTTTCCATATAGTCAGTAAAGCCGTATCTATGGAGCCTTCTCCAAACCTTTCGTTCAGTCTTCCAATTTTCACATCCTGGAGGCTCGTTCCTGTTTAGGTTGCCACCCATTCTGAGCTCCAAGTAGAGATACCCACTGCTACAATTCACAGTCCGCAGATGATACCCTGAAAACTTGTTATTTCTGGAATTCCAGTGTAGAGACTCTTTCGTTGTTTTGAAATTACTGCTTATGGCCGCACAAACCCAGCAAATATTACTATAATCTTTCTCACACATATGATCTTGGAAATAATGCCAAAAAACACTCATTAGCTGACAATTAATCCACCCCCAAAATCTATCTTTGGAATTCGTTCCCCAAGAAGTAATCATGAGATTAACTTGACCCATTGATACGATCAAAGTATAATTGCTCTTTAACCTCCCTTTTATTGTGAGTTTCTCCAATGTATTTGACATCCTTCTCCAAATTGACCCCTTCATTGGCTAGGATATCCACAACCTTATTGCCTTCTCTAAAGGTATGAGTTATGCTAATACTAACATAGTTATTTAACAAATATTTAGCACTTTTAACTAAGTTAGTAATATTCCAAGAGACAGAGCTTGTACCTTTGAGGGCTTGTATGATGTTTAAAGAGTCCCCTTCGAGCCAATTTTTTTGAATTTGAATTCCTGAGCTAGCTGGAGGCTCTTTAGCATTGCCAGAGCTTCAGCCACATCGTTATTTTGAACCCCAAAAGGAGAAGCAAAAGCAGCAATGCAAATTCCTTGAGCATTTCTAATAACTCCTCCACCACCAGCCTTCCCAGGGTTCCCCTTAGCCGCCCCATCAAAATTTACCTTTATCCAGTCATAATCAAGAAAACGCCAGACAATATTATCTCTCCTATTCTTATTGTCCGATCTATAGACCTTATGTATTAGGTTCCATTCAGTGAGGATGTCTCTTTCCATATCATTCGTATCAGTAACAAACCATTGCTGATTGTTCTTGTGAGGAATATTGATGTTCTCCTTTATAGCCCTGCAGATTTTTTCAAAGACCACCTGAGTATTACACTTAGCTTCCCTAAATATCCTATTATTTCTTTCTTTCCAAATGCCCCAGCAAATCATGGGGAGGGTCAAAGACCAAAGGTTCTTGACAAGTTGGCATTTGGTTGGAAAATTCCATTGCCAGATAATATCCTTGATACTCTTGTTCATAACCCAATTAACTTTCCATTTTTCCCACATTTTGCACCAAATATCCCAGGAAAAGAGCAGTGAAAAAAGAGATGATCAACTGATTCTCCCTCCTTCTAGCATAGCTCACATCTATTAGGGAATTTGAAACCTCTTCGGATTAAATTGTCAAGAGTAAGGGTACTATTACGAGAAGCAAGCCAAAAGAAAATGTTGACTTTAGGGATCAAAATGTTGTTCCAAACTTTACTCCAAATGGGATTACTGGTTTGAGAAAAGGTGTTTTTGTAGGCTGAGGCAACCATAAATTCACCTTTAGGATCACTTTTCCAGAGGAACACGTCATCATAGTCTTTGTTAAGGGAAAAGGACAGCAACTCCTTCTGGAGTAAGGAAAATCCAGAATGAATATCATCAAGCCTAACCCACTTGTCCTCCTTCCAGTAGTCACACACCATAAGCCCAAACCTCCTTTTACATTCCTCAATAATTTGACTGTTGCCTTGATCATAAAGAACTTCATTCTTCATCCAGGGGTCTTCCCAAAACCTTATTCTGTCACCTTTTCCAAGGACCCATCCAGCCCTAGCTTTGGCCACTTTTATGGATTTAGTAATGCTATTCCAGATGAAGGATCCAATAGGGATGTCTTCAGAATTAAGGATTCCTTGGATAGGCTGATTCTAAATATATTTGTCAAACCATATTTGATTCCAATCTTTCTTAGTATCATAAGCTCTCCATAATTGTTTAGCAAGAAGAGCTTTGTTAAAGGTTTTTAGAGCTTTAATCCCCAACCCCACTTTGTTCTTTGGTCTACAAACTTTGTCCCACGCAACCAAGGATATTCTCTTTTTTTCTTCCACTCCTGACCATAAAAATCTCTTCTGGATTCTTTCCATTGCTTCGGCAAATTTAGCCGGGATGCCAAATAGGCTGATGAGGGCATAAATAGGGAGGTTTTGAAGAGTAGCTTGAAGGAGCTGCAATTTTCCAGCCTGAGATAAAATTGAACCTTTCCATCCAGCAAGTCTTTTATTGAATTTATCAATAAGCATATTCCAGAAGGAATTTGGGGAAGCTAAACCCAAGGGAAGACCCAGATAGGTGGAAGGGAGCATCTCCACTTTGCACCCAATAATTTTAGCAATTTTCTGTTGTCTTATGACCGGAGTATTTAGGAAGTAAATAGCTGATTTGTCCCAATTGACTTGCTAACCAGTAGCCAAAGCATAGGAATTAAGAGCAGTTTTGAAGGCTTCAGCCTCCTTAACAGAAGAATATCCCATGAGGATAGTATCATCAACAAACTGTTGATGAGAGCCAAAAAAAACATTGGCAGAGGAAGGTTGAAGACCTTTGATTGTTTTGCTCTGTTTCAGATTGTGAATCAATCTGCTCATACTTTCAGCCAAAATGGTGAAGAGGATAGGAGATATGGGATCTCATTGTCTGAGCCCCCTTGAAGTTTTAAAAATTTTTGTAGGAGATCCATTAATCAGAATAGAGAACATAGGAGTGGTGATCAACTCTCTAATTATTTTGGTTACCTTTTCATCAAAACCAAATGCCTCCATGATTTTGAAAAGAACATTCCACTCCACTCTATCATAAGCCTTCGCCAAATCCAACTTTATCAAGAAACCTTCTTTTTTAGCAGCACTGAGGGAATGAATGTTCTCATGAACAAGAATAATAGAGTCCAGAATCTGCCTGCCAGGAATAAAACCTTTCTACTCCTCAGAGATGATGAAGGGAAGCACCGCCAAAATTCTAGTGGTCAAAACTTTGGATATGATTTTGTAGAAAGAGTTACATAGGCTAATTGGCCTGAATTTTCCCATAGAGTCCGCCCCAACAACTTTAGGAATTAGGGCTATAAATGTGGAGTTGAGTTCCTTAAGGATTCTTCTAGATCCAAAGAATTCTTTGACCGCATTAACAGTGTCTTCCCCCACAATATGCCAGAATTCTTTGAAGAAAAACATAGGGAAACCGTCAGGACCCGGAGCTTTATCCCCTTGAAACGAAAAGACAGCTTTTTTAATTTCTCTAGCAGACGGGATAGCAAAAAGGGCCTTATTCTGAATAGGGTTAATGATCTTAGGAATGATATTAACCAAATTGAGTTGGTGGGTCTGATCAATGTCCTTGTTACTTGTGAGGAGCTGATTGAAGAACCTGATAGCTTCATCCCTGATTTCATCCTTATTAAGTAGAGTGTTGTTTTCAACAATGAGTCTTGTGATTCTATTCGCTGCCTTGTGTTTTAGAGAAGTTGTGTGGAAAAATTTAGTGTTTCTGTCCCCAGCCTTCAACCAAATAGCCCTAGATCTTTACCTCCAATAGATTTCTTCCCTAGAAATAATGTTGTGGAGATTGACTAGAACATCATCTTCCATGGCTTTGGAATACTTTTTGTAGCCATCTTTCTGTATTGAATTTTGGATCTGGTCCAGTTCCTCCTTTAGCTTTTTCTTTGAATCAAAGATATCACCAAAGACCTTCTTGTTCCAAATCTTAATGTTGGTTTTGATGTTTTTAAGTTTTTTGGCAACTTTATACATGACAGTTCCATTAACATCAATATTCCACCAGTTAGCAATAGATTTTTCAAGATTAGGGTGGGAAGTCCACATTTTTTCGAACCGAAAAGGGAAACTCTGATTATTCTTGAAATTCTCAGCAACAAAAGAGATGGGATAATGGTCTGACCCAATTCTATTAATAACAGAAAGGGAGCATCTATGAGAAAGAATCCAATCATTAGTAACAAGGGATCTATCAAGTCTTACCTGGATGAGATCTTCACCATCCCTTCGGTTAGACCAAGTGTAGGAGGCCCCATTGAGATCCATATCAATGAGACCATTGACATTAATAAAGTCCATTAGGTCAGATCTGTTGTCTGGTTGAGCTTGGATGCCTCCAAATTTCTCAATGTCTTGCAGAGGAGTATTGAAATCTCCCATCACAACCCAGTTGTTCAATGGGAAGGAATTTCTTTTATGCTGAATTTTATTCCAGAATTTACTTCTAGCAGACTTGGAGTTAGGGGCATAGATATTAGTGATGACACATTCCTTACCATCAAAGATGCTTTTAGCTTTTAGAGATAAAATATTGCCATCAACATCAATTATATCTCTAGAGGTTGTGCTTTTGTTCCAAAAAATAGCAACCCCTCCAGAAGCTCCATTCGAGCTACTGCCACAAGCCCCTCCATTTTTAAAGAACTTTAATTTCTCCACTTTCTCTTTACTCATTTTGGTTTCCTGAACCAGGATAATATCCGGATTTTGATCTCGAATGAGGTTCCTTAATAAATCCTATTTGTTGAGACCATTTAGGCCTCTGATATTCCAAGATATTACCTTCATTTGGAAGCCTGAGGGCAGGATTCCTTGATAGTTCGCTGCCTTCCATCAGCTATGTTTTGCTTGCTCTCCTAGTCCCTATGCCATTTCATAGTTTTGCGTCCTGGTGGGGATCTTGAAGCCCCAAAATTAGCCTTGGATCTGGTTCTGGTTTTTACTCCATTAAGGCCTCCTACCTTCTTGGTTTTAATTTTCTTTCCATTTCCTGTTGTGTTTTCTTCTTGTTCTACTCTAGGCTCATCTTGCATATTGCTCCATAGTTCTCTTTTTTGGGATGATGTAGGCATATCGACTCCTATATTCTGGAATAAGGCATTTAAATTTACCTGAGGCGATCCAAACTTGTTGTTCCTTCCCATTTTTATTTCATGTTCTTGAAAATCATCATCTAGACAGTGTTCATCTTTTTTTGATCTCGATTCCTAAAAACCCTCATGATAAGAATCAGTGATATTCTCAATCTCACCATCTTCAAGTGTCTCTTCACTAATTTCATTCTCCTTCACCTGTGTCTGTAGTGTCTTCTATGATTTTGTTGATTTGTGGTTGTTTTTGCTTATTCCAACACTTGCCCAATTGTTTCAATTTGACCAACAAATCTTTTTGCTTAGCCAAAGAGGTTAAGCTCTTCGGCATGAGTACTTCTTCCAAAAAGCAAGCTACTTCTTCAATATACTATTGCATAATGTTTTGCTAAGGATTTTCGACTATCCTATCATCTTGTTGTTTATTAGATCGGAAGTAATCATATTCATCTTCTTAAGGACCAAATTCCTTACTAATCTCTTCAACAATCTTCTACTTATTTATCCAAGTATATATCCCTTGGCAACTTAATACCACGGCTTTGTCCTTTTTGTTATTGATTTTTTATTTTTTGGGGTCCTCATCTAATGTTCTTCTCCGAAGTGTTCCCAATTTGATGTATTTGATGACCAGTAATCTATTTTATGACATCCTCTCACACCTTGTAGAGGAATTCTGCTTATTACCTTTGCTCCTCTATTTCCTTGTAGGTCATCAATTCTAGAATGCGATGGGGCATTAGAAAATACTGTTGTGCCCTCTCACACTTGAATTAATCATGTGTCATAACCACAAAATGCACAACTCTTCTTTTTCTCAAGACAACATTTTTAGGCAAGGTGGCCAATTTTATTGCATTCATAACAAGTTGCATCATCCCTCCTTTGTTACCCCTTCCACATCCTCTTCCCCCTTAATAATTGAATTGTTTATTATCTTTTGAGTAGCTTTGCAAAGGGTTATTTTGCAATGCATAAGCATTCCTCCCATTTTTCCATGGAGGTTGTTTGTATCCTCCATCATTAGCATACAGGGGTTTTTGTAAGGCCCTTACCCTAGGCCATGTTCCTATCTATCTCCCTATCACAGTCATGGTATAGAGGGCATCTAAGGACCAGATGGTCCCCAACTTTCCGAAGGCGGAGCTGATTAGATGCGCAATTCTTTGTGGGATGATTGTCCTATTCTCTACATGTCCCACAATATAATAAATTCAGCCTAATTGGTGCTATTTGTATAACACCTTAATAGCAGCCACCTTCCTCTCTCCTTGTGCCTTGGGGCACTCATTTCTTAAGTTTCCTTCCCTTGAACAATATAAGTACCAGATCTCTTGTTTGGGTTTCTTCACCTCTCTTTGAGCCATGAGATCTTGTTGCAGAGTCAATTGTTCAACTACCAATTGTAATTTCTCAAAGGCTTCCTTTTGTCCATCTTTGTCTGACTTCCTCAATGGTTGGGCCTCAATGCGATAGGCCATAGTGACTACATCCATATATGTATCAAAGATTCTTCCATCTAGTGCTACTCTAATGTCTTTTTGTACTCTGGAAATGAACCATTCTATTTTCTGCTTCTCAATTAATGGTTCTTCGAATTTCTAGAACACTCTTTGAACTGCTCATTATAATTTTTTACTAATCCATCTTCTCTCTGAACTAGGTCCCTCATCCTACTTACACTCTCTATTGGGATATTTGGAGTGTCAAAGTTGGCTAGGAAATATTTTTTCACCTCCTCCTAGTCTTTGTCATGTTTTAAATGTCTTTTTGTACTAGTCCAAAGTGTCTTTCCATAAGGAGGCTACAAAATCTAGCAATTTGATTTTTTCCTCTTCTATGTCCTTCCTCTACCAAAGTGATTCCATGAGGAAAATATGCTCAACAACCTCTATGGTGTCTTTTACAAATACTGGAAGCTTGATTGTTGAATCTATTTTGGTCTTCTACTTTTTGTTTTGGGTTTGCAGAGTGGCGGAGTTTTTATCTTCTTCTTTATGCTTCGGACTATAGGGAGCTTGTGTTCTCAAAATTCTCTCCTCCCAAAATTTCTCTCCAATTTGATGTCTTATCTTCTTGCTTGCTTACTTCCTCTTTACGTAGTACTTCCTCAACTGATATCCTCCTAGTCTTGTGCAACATGGGGGATAGATCCTGGTCCGAGAATCGTGACTCCTCATAGCACCTCTTTGTTTTGTTATTTGTTAGTGACATTTGATTAGCTAATGAACATAATTCTTCTCCTAAGATAAATATGGCTTTATTTTCTTTCTCTATTTCTTCTCTTCTCAATTTCTATATTCTTTTATTAACTAATTCTTCTAACTATTCCACTTGAACGAACATAATATTCTCTGGAATCTTAAGGAGTTCAAGGATTCTATCATTAATATGCATGATAGATCTGGTCTGATTGTTGGACTTTTGCAGACTTGCAGCAGGGATGGAACCTTCATGTTGCTACAATCTCTTAACAAATTTTTAGATTTTCCATGGTCATCAATTCTTTTCTCCAAACTAATTAAAAGCTACCCTACTTTTTCCCACTGTGAATTCAATTTTTCTGAAGTCTTCCATTGTTCTTCTTTCGTTCCTTTACTTTCCTCCTCTCCAGCAACACCCACATTGACAGGCACAGTAACACCCTCAATGGCACCCTCACTTCTCATCTTTTCCCAATTCTCCAAACTTTTGCAGTATCTTTCTTCCCTTTCAACATTTTGTCTCTGTCTCGTTTCTTCACCATTTGGACTTTCCATGTTCACTTTCCTTGCTAATTAAATTTTCTCTAATCTTTCTTGAATTCTTCTTATCTCCTTGTGTTTGATTTGGAATTGCATCACTCCTTTTATCTTTCCCCATGGTATTTATTTGGTATCTTCTTTCTATCAGTCACATCCTTTCAAGGATTTCTTTTAGAGATCCCCCTTTCCATTCTCCATCCCCTTGATGCCTAACGCCCTCTCACGAGGCAGACACCAAGGAGATAGTGTCGTAGTTTACTAGAAAAGCTTCATCCCTTCTACTTCTGTCCGGTTTTAAATTTTAAACTCTGAGTATCTCCTTGCTGTCCTTTATACAACCTAACCAAGGTCACAGCAACGAAACCAATGCTGGCAACAAAAAGGGTGAACACAGACCACAATTCTTAGCCCAAGTAATTTTGGTATGTTATATTTATACCCCAGATTCAGTTATACAAAATAAAGAGTTAATATAGACAGTACCTTACTAGTTAACAAAATAACAAAAACAAAATACTCATAAGGCATAACACATTATATGTAGAACTCCAATACATTTATATTCTCATTGATCATTCATGTATATGTATGCAGGTCTTTCACCTTTACTATACCTTTATATCTCCTTATACATTAGTCATTATCTATCTATATATTCTTCTCCTAATCCTATCACATTACATATATTCCTCCTCCTCCTCTATTACATTAAATCTTTACATATACAAATATCTGTCTAATGGGACGTGACCCATTTATACCACTCCTAATTCAGATGATGTCCCTTCAATTTGAGGCTCCGCAAGCTCCTTGCGGTGAATTGTGGCATGATCTGTGTTGACTGTGTATGCTCTGCCTTTATCCTACCAACAATAGGTTTATCTTCCAACTTTGTTGTGTTTTTCATTTAATAGAATGCAGTTTTCTCAACCGCAGTTACAGCAGGAAACAGTCCCAGCCAGCAGTTCTTCTTTGAGTACATCTCGAACTTACTTGCAGAAAACCCACAGGCTGAGGGTTGTTGGTGTACGTTTTATCATATACCGAACATTAGAATAAAATGCCTCAAGGATATTCTATCCTCTCCTAAACAAAATCACTACTTGTGGCAAGATTGCGAGAAAGACCACAAGGCGACTCCAAGGTCTATATGTGCGAACAAGCAACTTTAGTGGGATAGCTTCTTGGGTAGTGTATGCTGAAAATCTCAAGGGGGACTTACGCTTATCAACTAATATCATTCACAAGCCAGACATAGGCGAATTTACCAATGACTGCTCTTTGTTTATGGATTTTCTGATTTAGGACTTCAAAAAAAGATAAAAAAGGATGAGGGTTTAGGGATTCTATACTACTTCTAAGCTATTCCTATGAACTCAAGAGATGGTAAAGACTAAGTGAAACTAGTAACGACGCTTTGTTTCGCCACACTCGGACAACTATGCAAAGCGGATGCAATCTTCTAGGGTTGTGCTTAAGATTTTCACACTCATGAATAATACCAACAATTGAACAATATTACCCAAAGCGGAAGTTAAGCATCCACATTTTAAAGCTCAGACTAACTTTGCACATTGAATGAAAATCATTCATCCAACAAAATTATGAGCAAGATTTCACCAATCAATACTATCAGATCTATCATTCATCTAACAACTTGAAAGCAAATGTAATCTAAGTGTTGAAGGGAATATGCAACCATGCAACCATTTAGCAATAAAAAAGACTTCAAAACAATACTGATAATGAACTTTTTTATTACTCATAGCTCTACGTAACAATTTCATAAATCTCTCCACACATAATGAAATGAGAGAGTGGGTTTATATAGAGTTTTAAAAACAGAATCAAAGGCCGAGATCGATCTAAGATCAACAGTCAAGATTAAGACAACCTAACCCTATATAAAGTTTCCTAAAACAAGAAAAAAGATCAACTGCAAATGAGCCAAGTGTCACAAGATGCTATTTTTAGGATTGCACCGCCTTCTGATATTCGATGAACCTGGACACAATCTGGTCAACCTCCTCCATTGTGACATGTGGCAGCATGTTGATCCTAAACTCTAACTTCCAGGTCATCGGCACACAGAGGAAAGGTGATCTCCCAATCTAATTCCTGCTTTTGAAAGGCATCTCTGATGGACATGAGGTTTGACGCCTTAGCCAAATTATTCTTCAAGACTGATCCTGCGATGGCAAAGAAGATGTCCTGAACTCTAACCTTCAAATTCTCCAACTACATATCACTCTCTCGAATAGTCTCCTTCCCAAGCATCTCTGTAACTACAAGGAAGATCTTGTCCTAAATCACCCTTATCTGTCCTCCTATTCTATCGGCATCAACTTTCACCTTTTCCAAGACTTCATTTTGTGCAACTAATGTCTAGTGCCAATTGTTGAAATCATAGGCAGCCCCTGCTTCAATTATTTTCTAATCAACCAACTCTTGGGATGAGATTCCTTTCAGCTCTCAAAGGCATGGAATGAATCTATCCTGGACATCCTGGAAGTCAGCCCACATTTCTGCCATGTTCTCAATCCTAGAAAGCAAAGAAGTTTGATCATATGCTGATGAGATTCCTTCTATAAACTTGGTTGCTTCTTCTCTTATACTTTCTATCTAATCTCTAGTTTCTCTGGTTGTTACTACATCTTCCTCAAAACTTTTGTCTACCTGTTGTGAATCCAAAAGTGGGAGAACCTCTAGATTGGCTTGATCAAGTGTCTTAGAAGTCAAATGTTGAATATGCTCTTTCAAGCGCTCAACTTCTCTCTTATGCTCATTCTTCTTTTGTGTTCCTTCATCCAGCTTTGCCTTCATGGAAGCAACTGAATTGTCTAAGTCCTCTTTTACTTGGGTCTTTGTGCTTGGTCCCAAGTCAAAAGTGGTGATCTCATACTCATGGGGACCAATATCTCCCGTTGCCTTGTTTACCTTTGGCATGGCAATCTGCACTGTACGGTTGCCTACCTCATCTCTTTGGATGGTGGAAAATCTCTTGGCTGGTTTTTTCACTGCAACCTTTTCTAGTCTGGCTAAGAAATCTGCCATATCATCCTCTTATGAATCCTCTATTACTGGTGTGTTTACTTTCAACCTCTTTCAACAAATCAGGAACGGAGGGCTGCTCAATGCCTTCCATCTCCTGATTGTCTTTTTCACATCCAATACCTCAAAGGGTAGAAATCATCCCTTCTTGAAATTCTCCTTCCATTTTTTTTCGTTTTCTAATTCTAGAATCTCTCTGCCAGTGGGAGACGATGGCTGTTCATCTTCTTGGTGGACTGATTCTGCATTTTCTTCATGAATTGAAGAAGGAATGTCTATCTTTGCCAATGACTCATCAACAGTTAATATATATTTTGCATTCTTAGATGTGGCAGAATGAGAGGATTCTACCCTTTGCTTCTTCTGAGCAGGCTCTTCATTTACAACTGCTTTCCCCTTTCTTTTAGCACTAACACTTTGAGTTGCTTCTTCATTTGAGGAATATCCTTCTGCTGCTCCCATCAGAGTATATGTCAAAGTTATATTTTTCCTCTTTAGCCTGTGACACTGCTGATCAACACACCACCTGGTATACTGCATAACTGTCCGCATCAAAGTGGTTAAATCTGCATGTTCTGGCTCTAACCATTTGATAGGAGGAAGGGGTGCATGCTCATCAAAATCGGGTTGAGTATGTTCTCCATTATCTTCCAATTGATCTGGCACGAGAAAAGGTTCAGTCATCCTGATGAAATTTACTGACAATCTGGAAAACAACCTTTTTTCTGATATCAAATTCATTTGCAGCATTAGCCCAAAAATCTTCTATGTCTACCCTGTGTTTGAATCTTCGTTCATTTGTTGATTTGATATTGTTATGAGGATCGTAATTTTCTCTAGGTCGATAGAATGTGAAAGGGTACCATTGCATCTCTAGCCTAGCACTCTCAACTGCCTGTGCTGTCGGACAATATTCCTCCATATTTCCAATAAAGAATGGAAATGTGATTGCTGCCTTCTGCCTTATTCTTTTGAAATTTTGATATGTCTCAAGTTGCCTGAGGACTTCAAGGAGAACCATCTGGTTGGTTGGGTAAATTGGAAGTTTATAAGGACGACCTTCAAAGCTTTGGACCCTTATGTATGTAAATTTTGGAAATTGGATGAACCAGGATCCATACCTGTTGATCAAACTCTTAGCTTCAGGAGACAATCTTTGGTGAGTTCCCCCTTGCAACATCCTTGTAATGTACATCAGGAATGCATCATGTGCTCGATAGCTCTTCTCCTTAAGCTGCAGTTGTGGGGTAACAATCATAGGACCGGAATTCATTCTCTCCATTTGCAACTATGCCTCTACAAATTAGTCTAGAATATCTATAGATTGCAGCTAGTAGATAAACTATGTAAGAACTCATGTAGAGAGTTTTTGTCTTCTCCAAATTCATCAGCTGCTCATGAAGGTCATTGTTGATTATGCGAGACCAATTAAACATCCTGACTCCTAAGTTGATCTCGTCCATGAAGTAGTACATCCAAGTTTTGAATGGTGTAGCCTAAGGGCTGCCCATTAGCCTATTCAGTAGCAGACTAATGTCTCCATATTCTTCCTTGAAGTATGGGCGCAGCAGGACCTTAGGCACTTTCCTTTGAGGCCTCTTCTTCTCCAACCATGATTTATTTACATTGGCTGCACAGAGCTCAGACTGAGCATCATAAATCCTCCTAGTATCCTCTTTTGTCTTGTAGGTGGTCTTATTGTATTTTGGATTTCCAAATGTTTCCTGGATGGATAGCTCTGAAAGGTTGGCTAAAACCCTTCCATCAGGTGCAACAATTTCTCTTGACTGTGCATTGTAGTGTCTAGCACATTCAACCATAAGTTCAACACATTGCTTGGCCAGAGGAAATCCTGTTGCCTGGACGATGCCATTCCTCATCATCCGGTAAGCTATAGGTGTTGGCAGGTGTCCATCAAGACCATACATTCTCTTTTTGAACTCTTCCAGGTCAATATCTGTGACATTCTTCCATTTAGATTTGATCTTGGATTCCATCTGCTTCCCTTTGCTGGCAAACTTCATTGATGATTCCTGAATGGTGTTTCCTGCAAAACACATGAAAACTTAATATTATTTTCAGATTTTAATTCTGATTTTTAATTCCTTTTCCTAAAATTTCACTTTCAACCTGATAAATGGTTAAGTTCTTGTGAAAAAGCAAATTGAAAGTGAAGGGTTTGGCCAAGACATTGATAAAATTGAGGAAAATAAGACAAAAAGAGAAGGAAATTCAGTTAGATTGAGTCTTTGAAACCTTTTTATGACTGAAATTTACCTCTAATTCTGAAAATTTGTCTTAAAATCAGAGAAAATACTTAATTTCTTGACCTCTAACACTTAGAAGATTTTCAGTTCTTGAAAATTTCTCTTGAAAATCAAATCCCACAAACTTGAAAGAAAACTTCTTCTCAATTGCTCTCTAGATGCTCAACCTTAATAGTGAATTATGAGAATGAACTGGTAGAGAATATATAGAGTTTAGGATTCTTAAACTTAGAAGTTTTATTTTGTTTTATTGTTTTTTTTAATTATTTTTAATAATTTTTTAATGTTTTTTTGTTTTAAGTCTTTCCAAAATGGAAATTTTTATTTTCCTCTCAAAATTTCTTTCTCATCAAAGAATCTTCTAGAACTTTCTAGAAATCTTGGATTTTGAAAATTCTCTAAGTGTTGAAAATTATTTTATGAAAATAATTTTAATCTTGGAAAATAATTAAAAATTCATTTCATTTGACAAATTTATTTTCCAAAATGCTAGTGTGATTTCATGTGAATTTGTTCATCAGAATTTTGTCCTCTTGGTATGGCAAATTAATTGTCTTAAATTTTAGGTCTCTAGCTAGGTATCTTCACATATTCCATTTATGCTTAGATGAATCAATTTGTGTAAAGGGTTTGATCAATCTTGCAAGGGTTTGGACAATTTCTTCATACCTTAGGGTTTGTGTTTGAAACAAAGTTACTTCAATATATGCACCTATGCATTGGCATGCTTTCCTTAGGCTTGGAACATTCTTTGGCAATCATCTTTGGTGAATCTTCATACTTTATAGGCCAATTTTTTATTTGCTTTCTTTTATCTCTTTGCCTTCTCATATAGTGAGAACTTAAAGAGCTTCTAGAATGTGAGTTTTAGAAGGAAAGCTTTATTTATTTTATTGTTTTATTGCTTTCCTCTTGAAAATTCGAACTCTTTACTTTGTTCTAGAAGAAATCCATTCAATCCTTGCATAGTTAGAAGGTTTCTCAAACATGTTACTTGCTTCTAGATGGCGAACTTGGGAGATATCTTTATTTATTTTATTGTCATGTAATATTTCCATTTCAAACTTTAAGCAGACCCCATGCCATGTCATTGCTTTATTGCCAACTTGTCAACTTTGCCATCCTTTTCTTTGTCAAGTGAGTTTTAAAGTTCCATGTCATCAACACATTATTGCCAACTTGGAAGGCTTCCTAGGCAAGCTTTATGCTTGTTATGACAACTTCAATTTTGCCTAGGTGGACCCTACATTGCCTTAGACATTCTTTCCTAGCCTTGGTGGACTTTATATTCCTTGTGCCATGCTTTATCAAGGCGAAATTTTAAATTGTGCTTGCCTTAGACAAGGGCACACTTTGAGGTTATTATGCCAAGGCGGACTTTGGGGTTCCCTTGCCATGTTCCCTTGTGACATGCTTTACAAAGGCAGACTTTATCTTCCATGTGCCAATGTAGGGCGGACTTGGAAGACATGACGCCAACTTCATTTGCTTGACCATAACCAAAGGTAGGAGTTTGCTTGACCCTTGCCATGAGTTAGGTAACTGGAGGTAGGAGTTTAGCTAGTGCTAGACAACTTTGCTTCTTGCCTTGGGCGAACTTGAGAGTAGCTTGGACATTCTCGTTTATGTGCCATCTTCCATGCTTCCATCCTTGGCTTGAGGATGTCTTGCCATTAACCATGCCTTGGGCGAAATTTTTCCCAATTGCCAATTTGCTTCCAATTTGATCAGCCATGCTTCCATCTAGACCAGCCATGTTCATATTTGATCTTCTGGAACAAAACCCTAAGTTCTTGCTTTTTGCACTTGAAGACATGATTTTTCAATACTGAGAACATGGGTATTGATCATATGGCTGATCTTCAGGAACATAACCCTAATTAGGGTTTCCATCTTGATTTTTTCTTTTAGAGACCATATTTTCAAAATCTGAGAACATGGGTAGTAATAATTTGGCATGGGGATCAAAACCCTAATCTCAAATAAAAGCAAAAAATTTCAAACCCTTTCTTTTTACACTTAGAAGCAAAAATTTTCAAATCTGAAGACATGGGCAAGATCAATATGACCTAAAGAACAAAACCCTAATCTCAAAAAAAAGCAAAAATTTGAAGCCCTACTTTTTGCATCTAGAGGCAAGATTTTCAAATCTCCGACAAAATGGGTAGTAATGAAATAACTCGAGGAACAAAACCCATATGCCACTTTCAAAAAAGCAGAAAAAGCAAAAATTTCTAAAAAATAGCAAGTTGTCAGAATTGACCCAAAACAATTGCGATCCTCGTCCTTCAGACCTTCTAAGCACTTTAGCAACACTCAAATGCAATTTTGACCAAGATTTCTCATTTTGACTCAGGATGACCTCAAAAACTTAACTCTTAAACTCTCTCAAAATGAAGATTTATGAAAATGCAGAGCTCAAGACAAAACTCTAAAAAGCGAAAACAGGGGGTCCCCATCTGTGATGGGCCAATGTGTGAATTAGGTCACAACAAGAGCATACTCAAATCAGTATATATACTCAGTACAAACCTTGCCTAGAGATAGGCCAAACTCGATTACCAAACATAATAATGATGGGAAGGGTTATGATTATTGAAAGGAGCTAGTTCATTTGCAATGATAAGGTTAATGTAGAAGCATGAGATGTTTCTAAAGTTGTGTTCTATAGTGCAAATATGCTGAAATATTTTTAGGTAGACTATAAATTCTTTCTTGAGCAATTATTCATTAAATGAATCCAATTTGATTTCCACCTAAGACCACAATCTTTTTGAATTCCTAAGAATAATGCAGCAATGTAATAACTCCATAAATGTGAGGTAATTAGATTTAAAAATAACCTACAAGAATTTTCAAATTTCCACAAGCATTTAGCCTCTAAATGGAATCCCTGTTGAATTCATGTACCATAACCGATCAAGAAAGCACTAATAGATTAAGCTTAAAATTGAAATGAGGCCGTATGTATAAGATGTATAATGATGTCAATTAACTAATCTATACTAGCACATGCATGTGATTTAAATAGAATAATTGTGAAGTATATTAAAAATCAAGTTTAGTCCAACCTCTTGCAAATGTAAAAAATAAAGTAATATTCGCAGGTTTATAAATGCAAAATTTATATAATATTCTTACCCACTTGGAACATTTGTGTATTTGTTGTTGGAAAGAGAACACCAATGAGATCAACCATGTTGCCAGCCACCGCAAATACGCCGACAAATGAAAAATATATGGATAGAAAGGTTTGCAAGTCTAGATTTGGAAAAAAGTGCAAGATGCAATAAAATCCAAATAATGATACAGAAAGGTACAAAGGGGCCAAAATTCCTTCCCGAAAAGATAGTTGTTTTGGTGGCTTTGATCCCAAGCTGCAAAGATAATCTACTATTAGAACTAGTGAATATCTAAAGAAAGTGAGAAAAAAGAACAAGCACTAAATTAATTTACCATGGGTATTCACAAGCATTTAAGATTACAATAAATCATTTCATGCAGAGAACTTGACAAAATAAATCATCTTGGCTGGATAAACATAAGCATCATTGTTTATAGAAAATTATGATCAAAATAATAATAAACCTGCTTTACACAAATTGCAATACGTGTCTTTTGTCAAACGTTTTTTGCTTAAATTATTTCATGACTAACAAGAATTTTGAACCTCGAAATTCCAAATGATCCATAAAACTAAAACAAATGCCAGGATGGCCTACAAATTTAATGCTGCAAACCTAAAACAAGGATTAGAAATCAATGTTCATCTTCCAAAGGTATCATTTGTGTCAATAAATGCAATTGTAGAATTCACACCACTAGATTATGGCTGTCAGAAAATAAAAAATTAACAAAAGTTTACACTAATTAAGAAAATTTGTTATTGTGGAACAAAATCAATGAAGCACCAACATATTACTACAGTTGTGCATTCAAATATTGTCTAAGAGAACACAGGAAATGACAAGTAAAATCAACTGACTCTATTACAGTTGTAAAGATTGGGAATTCCACGGAGCATTACAATGCAACTGTCTCTCACCAAAGAGTCAAATGCATTAGAAATGGTGTATCATTACAATTTGCTAATTTGCAAATACCCACCTTACTATGTCTTATCCTATTCAAAATTTCCCAATCTTTTATGCTATTTGTTAGATAGGCTTTCTCTAAAATTTACAAACATATAACTATGATAAAATTCTCAAACATTGAAATTTATCCCAAAATTATCCAACCTAATGCCCCATTGAATCTTCCTCATTCACAAAAATCAACTGACACTTGTCTAACAAGTAGGAAGATATCTGATTTCCGAAGCAGTTACTCCAAGAAGTACAATCAATGTTGTTTGATACATCAAACTCTTTGCTCCCATAAGAAATGCAGGCTCCATTTTCTCAATGAACCTCTTGTGGGCTATGACTTATGTGACCAAATGTTCAACTTATTTTTGCAAGTTCATTGCAAAGATTCTGTTGTCACAAAAATTTGCACCCTTGTTGAGTTGTCAACCTAACAACCTTGTGAAACATGGAAACAACCCCGAAGTGTGGGACCTTGTGCAAAGAGGTTGAATCTCCAGAGAAGGTTGGCTTCCTTCTCAATCCAAGTGCAGGTGTTGCACTAAATCAACACTCCAAATTCTACTTCTAAACCTATCCTAAAAGCTTGCAAAAGAAAAGGAAAGAAGGAAATGCCAAAATGAAAGGAGGTGATCCACCAAGATAAGAGGTGTTCCTCTCCCCACCCGAAATGACACAAGGAATCAATCAAAATACCCTAGAGATGCACAAACTTCAGTTGCATGAATGACCCCAAACGCACGTATGGAGGTTAGGATTCGCTAAATGTCAAAATGGGATACAGGTTTCCCACAAGTCACACTCAGAAACAAGTTAACACAACATATATGAGAGAGAAAGCCACAAAACATACACTTATAATGAAGGTAAGAAAACATACACAACATGCATATGTTGAAGAGAGGCAAGAATAATTATTTCAATTCATTCTCAGGTCAATGGCCAAACTTACAGTTACAGAAATGCAAGAAAATATACAAATCTTCAAGAGAAGTGAAAGAGTAGAGAGTAGCTGAAGCCAACAAGGAGAGAACCCTCTACAATGAGGCTTAACAACCTATATATAGCAAACTGGTCGCAGAGAAGAGACCAATGGTCAAAGAGGAGAAACCTTGACCCTAGTGTACACAAGAGAATGTCAATCTGAGAAGGTAGGGAAATGCATGGATCTAACAAGGTTGTGCATGCAAGAGACCCATCCATACCTTGACAAGGCAATCCCAAGTTCGAGCGTACAAACCTGACATGAAGGCCATCAAGTAACCAAAAATAAGCATGGCCTTGGACTCCACTTGATGGCAATCCTGCAAAAACCATTAAAAGCGCCCTTGTAGCTCCATAAGTAAAAGTAGGCAAGTCGCGGGAGTCGACGGAGCATTAAGAGCCTGGAGTGTTGATCATGCCATTTGGAAGTGTTGATGTCACCGGAGGTTGGACATCGAGCCTTCAGGAAAACATTGTGAGGGAAGAGGAGGTGGGAACTCTGGAGTCCGTAGGAATGAGAGGGAGGACTCTGAGTTTCAGGGTCCAAGGAGACGGGATACCTCTCCCCAAAAGAGAAGGGGTAGACCGGTTCCCAGACTCCAGAATCCGAAAGGAAGGGAAGTCCAAGATTATGGGGTCCAGGGAGATGGGATAACTCTCACCAAAAAGAAAGTAGTAGACCAATTCCCCGGACTCTGGAATCCGGAAGGGAGTCCAAGGTCCAAGGAGACGAGATACCTCTCCCCAAAAGGGAAGGGGTAGACCAATTCCCAGACTCTGAAATGCGGAATTCCTAAGAAAGAAAAGGGAAGGAGAAGGGACCAACAGACTCCAAGGTACGAAGGCAAGAGCAAAGGGTAAGGCCCCAAGCCACCTCCTAACAAGATAACACTTCAACATTTCATGATCCCATTGGTTTTGTGCTTGATCAACTGAGGCAGCGCTAGTCCATGGAACATATCTTTGACTGGTTCTTGCTGATGGACCAAGGGTGTCATAAAATGACAACAAGTTCCAAATCAGATTTTTCGGTTGCATATTGATGCTCATTTTGCAGTATCTACTCATCTATCAAAGTGTACATAAGATGACTATCTTTTGATGGTAAACTGTACAAATCTTACTAAAGCACTGAGACTTCTTTGTCAAGAGACTCTCACAAGCATTTCCACAATTCAAGTAATTTTGTCTCCCTAAACCATGCTGAAATATGCATTCATGCATCAAGAAGTCGTACACAATTATCTCGACATCCAACAATAAATCTGACCAAAGTCCATTGTTGGCTGCCTTTGCCCCAACTCAATCACTGTTGACTACATTCCTTGTTGGTGTTAAGTGGCTTGCAGGGTAGTGTTTGTTACATCAAACTACTGTGCCAATGCCTCAATAGTCAACTTTTTCTTTGGTTGCCATTTGTTATTTGGCTTCATCAATTTTTCTGTCACATTGGGATAATTGCTGCTCAAGGGTGGATGTACAGCTAATCGCAATGATACTGATGACTTTTGCAGGGCGTTTTACTGTATCTATTCTTGTCGAGTGGTGTAGATGACAGTTACAAGGATCCAGTTGTAACTTGGTCCACTGTCAGCACTCTTAAAAAAAATAAAGGTCTTACACTCTTAATATCTAAAATAAAAGGTTGTTCATTTAAGCATTAGCTATGAAAGCTGCTAATGTTGATACATAAAAATGGTTCCTGAAATTGAATAAACAATTTTTAAAGAAATACAATACTAATGTAGGTATTTAAGTGCTCTATCTCAATACTTTTCTAGTTTATGTGAGAAACCTAAGCATACAACTGCCAAAAACAGTGGGGAAAACATTCTCTCATGTTAGGTACGACAAATTCAATGCAAAGCCACTAATGTGCAATTGACCAAATGTTTTGTAATATCCCAGTTATTTTTTTATTTTTTTTTAAGGCCAACAATAAAAATCAACAAGAAATGAACCAGTTAAGGTTAGAAATCATAAACTGAAACATGTTGGGAAAGTAACCCTTCCACTTTCTAATCACCAAGTGCCCAATGTGGGAAGGTGAGAGCATATGGTGTTGAGGGGATCATTAGCTTAAGAAACTCAAATACAATGCAATGCTTGGGTGGCAAGCCAGCCCCTTCCGCTTATCCAGCGGGAAAACAAGGAAACTTGGCGGTGAACCAACCAAGTGAGATACACAAAATAAGAATCACTCAACCGCAATATTTCAGCGGGAGGACTGCAATTACATAACAACTTCAACTCGACCGCTTATGCAGCGAGAGGACCATTACACATAACTATCACTCGACCACTTATGTAGTGGGAGGATTGAAATTACAAATTTGCTTGACAGTAGGCAGCAAGCCAGCCTCTTCCACTTTTTCAGTGGGATGAGAATTACAAAGAAGAACTGGTTAGTAGTACTACTACTTAACCTTACAAAAATAGAGATAAGAGAAGGAGAGTAATGCAGATTATCACAATAAGAACATGAATTTCTGCTAAAACCAATCTGTAGGCTGGAATTACAAATCAGCAGCCTATGAAAATGCTAAAAAGCTCATAACTCCCTCAATATACATCCAAATCACTTCAAACCAGTCCCAAACCCACAATATATCAAGTGCAACAACAACTAACCAAAACCATGTTACCAAAAAACCCTCATTAATTTGGCACGCATCCCAATGCAAACAAAAAACCATGCTAAGCCTGGGAATTTCAATTTAGCTTAGAAAATTCAAAACTCAAACAAACATGCTATAAACTCACAAAGTATATCGACAGTGCTGGGAAGGAAGAAAGAGATGATACCCATAACCGTCAGTCGCTTCAGCAGAGAGGTATGATCGAAAAGGTACTTCAGCCACAGGCAAACCAGCAAGTCTCCAGAATCACTTCAAAACCAAAAATGTCCAAGGCAAGCTCTGAGAATGTAGTAGAATACAGCACGCAGCTAGGTACTATGTTTCAAGTACGAAACCGCGAAGCACTAGGGAGACGCACTCCGAAGCCTCAAGTTTTGTCGCCAAACCGGCAACATAACATTACAATTTTTCAAGATGCCTCAAATGGGAGCCCAAGGCTCTTATTTATAACTTCTCACCATCAAAATTCAAATGCAAATTCCCCCAAACTCCACTTCCTTCATTTGCATTTCATTTCACCTCATGTGGACCCAAGTGTAGCGCCATTTCCCACAAGTCAAACTTCATGCTAAAGGCATGGACCCACGTTAAACACTTTGGCAAATATTAGAGATTCAATATAAAAATAATATTCCTCTAAATAAATTCGACATCCCTTATTACTCATGAATTTCGCCAAACTTAGGAGATAATAGGCATTAATCCCAAATTCCATAAAATCAGTAGCAATTAATCAGATTAATTAAATATTAAACCTTAGGATAAGGAAATAATATTTAATTGTGTTACATATGACTTCCGTATTGATTACTGTCAAAACCAGGATGAAACTGAGCCAGGAAGACCACTGAACTGTTGCAGGATCAGAAACCTGTCCACTGCCAGAAATAGAATTATGCCATACTGCCACTTACTAAAAATAGTAAGTCAAGAACTAATGCTCTGAAAGCATGATCTTCGCGCCCAGTGACAGAGCATGGAGAGCTCAGTAGGATAGTATCACCAGAATAGCCATTCCTTGACTTACTAAAAATACTAAGTCCTCGCTTCATCAATGTTGGACCCTCATTCTTCATTCCACCTAGCCTATGGGTCTCAGGAATAGGCTAATGGACCACTGGAAGGTCATCAATGAGAAGGGGGCATTACATGTTTAGAAACTGAACTTCAGGTATTTGATCATAAGATGCTGATAGAACCTATTTTCCTAGGAGCACAAGACGAATCACTGGTAAATCATCATCACCTTGTGGACAGTATTTGAGCCCCCAACTCAAAAAGTCTCAAATATGAAGATATTGATCATGTGACCTATATTATTTTGTTGCACTATAGTATACTCCTTTTTTCCACCACCATTTAAGCACAAAACACTAGTCTTCTGATGCCAAACAAATTCACCAAGAGAGTGAAAGCCAATTTATCTTTCTAGATGGAGATGATCAAGATATTTCTAGACAAGATTCTGATAATACAGATTAAATCATTGTACTGATGTTTATATGCTGGTTGGTATGGCAAGAACAACATTTGGGAGATATATTGTCCTAATTGAGGCCTTATAAACTAAGTCACCAGGTTCGAATTCGAATTCGAAGTTCGACAACTTTGAAATTCAAATGAAGTTCGATGACGAAAAAATTCGAAATGTATAAAATTCGAATTAAATTCGCCATATGTAATTTTTAAATTGTTTTAATAAATATATGTAATATATCTAAGTTACCGGTTCCGGTTCGGATTCGGGTTCGGATTCGGGTACGGATTCGCGGATTCGGCAAAAAAAAAAAAATTGGGGGTACGGGTACGGGTTCGTCCGTACATATATATATATATATATATATTTTAATTTTGTTTAATACATATATATATGTTCAAACTTCAAACATCAAAATTATATATGTTCACAGTTCAAACATACAAATATGAAACATACAATGTAACTTTCCCATACAATGATACATAAATGATAACAGATAAATCATAAATCATAAATGATAAATCCATAATTGCCAATGCCAATAAATATTCTGATATTGATATATCATAAATCATAAATGTAATATCATATTCATAATTTGCAAAAAAAATAATATTCAAGTTTCAAGTTTCAAAATGTGAAAATGTCATGACACAATAAAGTATAAAGTTAAACATTCAAATTACAAGCCATCTATGGGATTTAAATTCCATATTCATCTTCATCTGAAGCATCCAACCCAAGCCCATGGTCATCAAGTGGTTCAAATTCAGCATCAGTTGAACCAATATCAAATGGAATGCCACTCCCACTAGCTATGTCTCTCTCAAATTCCATAACTGCCTCGTCTATAGAGATTTGGCAAAGTTGTGCAACTGTAGCATCTAAATCAGCACACTCAGGGGCTAGATCCCAATTGCTTGTTACACCCTCACTATATCCAGGGTCCTTATGTGACAACAAATGAAGGTTGGAGTGTACGTAGACCAAATCCTCAGCTTTCTTTGCACCCAAACGATTACGTTTGACTGAGTGGATGAAGGAGTATGTACTCCAATTCCGCTCAGCTGAAGAAGAACTTGCAACCTGTTAAAAGTTAAAACATAATTAGAAATTTATAAATTAAAATTATAAAATAAAAATATGATAGCATCAAATGGAATTGGAAAACTATAAAAATAAAAAATAAAAAGATACATACTTGGGAGTTAAGTTTAATTGCAAGAGGCTGCAAGTAAATGGAGCCTTGACCATGTACATACCACCACTCATCAGCATCCATCCCATATCTAGCATTAAGAGCTACAACATCATGATTTTTTGCAGATACAAATTGGCCAAACTCCCTCATGACAATATTTCTTGTCTCCTCATCTTGATATATCTTTTTATAGGCAGCCCTATAGCCAGAAGCAACCTCTGCATCTCTATATGGTGGCACCCTCCTTGGTGTTGCAAGCATCTCTGCACTATAAAATTTTGGTGTCAAAGCAAATGCTAAGAGATGTAAGGGGGTGGTCATCTTGTTCCAACGGTCAACAACAATTTTCTGCACAACTTTGAAAAATGTTTCCGTTGGGTCATTTTCTTTTCTATTTATTACTTCTTTTATTTTTTCCACCATGCAATCCATGCCATCATAAATCTCGCCCAAACATGGGCGATCAGTATCAGCATACCTGATCATGCTCATGATGGGCTCAGTGAAATTCAAAACATATTCCACATCATCCCACCATTTCTCACTAAGGATCAATGCTCTTACTTTTAGAGCTCTTTCTGTGTGGGACTGCTTCCATACACTCCACAAGCTGTTGATGACCATAGAACTCAAGGCGTCTCGCACCTTCAGAAGTCGTCTTAAGACAAGCGTGTGAGATGCAAATCGTGTTTCAGCAACCTAACATGACATAACAAAATACACAACATATATCAAATGCAAGTCTATAAAAAATACAAATTTAAAACTAAAAAATTAAAAAATAAAATTTAAAATTAGTAATTATAAATTACCTTCAACAACTCCAACTTGGAGAAGGTCCTGAAAATGGCTTGTGACATATGATGATTAGTCACAAACATTTGAATCTCCTCGCCCTCCACATATAGTTTTTTCACCCAATCAATTTGTGTGCCAAGCTTTTGCATGATTAAATTTAGTGAGTGTACTGCGCATGGTGTCCAAAAGATGTGACCATATGTAGCCTCCACTATAGTCCCTGCTGCCCTACAATTTTTAGCAATGTCAGTTACAACTTGGACAACATTTTGAGGCCCCACCATGTCAATGCATTCTATCAAGATATTGGCAATGAAACTTGCATCTTTCACTTGCCCCTCACAATCCACTGCTTTCAAAAACATTGCCCCTTTAGGACACACTGCTATAACATTGATCAATGGCCAATTTTAATATCTTTCCATCCATCAGAAACAATGGTCACACCTGTTTCCTGCCATGTATCTTTGATGACCTTCAACTGTGACTCTACGGATGCTTTCTCCTTTGCCAATAGGGTGGTTCTCACCTTTTCATACCCTGGACAAACATAATTAGAAGGTGTATTGCAAAGAGTATGCACCATGTCCCGAAAGTAAGGTGATCTAACAAGGTTGAAAGGAAGCCCATTGCCATAAAGGCAACGTCCAATTTTGGAATCTGCAATCTCTCTCAGTTCATTTTTTAAGGCAAAAACCAATGGGCCTCTTTTCCGTGAAGCCACAACATTCTGATTCTCTACTGCATCAACTGGTGGGTTTTGCATGAAAGGATGTGAACCAGCTGGTCTTGTGGAGCCAATGCTACTAGAAGGCCTCTTAGACATTGAGCTTGGATGGACAAGAGGATGATCAGTCTTTGCTTTGCTACTTCTCCTATCAGCTTCCTCTTGTTATTTAATATTTCCCAAAACTAGAGCTTTTGACAGCCCCTTGCCATCTGATCCCTTACAAAATTTTATTCCACGCCTAGGGATGAAACAAAGGTGGCCTTTCACTCGAAAGTATGAGCTGGTATACTCAGTGCCACAATGGTTGCATTGCCAAACAAAACCCCCACCACCAGACACTGGCTTGATCATTGTTGTATAATGCCAAAGTGGTGAATCTTGATCAATTTTAAAGGGGGCATTTTCAGTTCGGACATTTGCAACTGAACTAGAGCTTGCACTTGCACTTGCACTTCCAGTTCCAGCCATTATGTATGATTATATGAATAGTGCACCTAAAATGAAAAGAGAACGCACAACATTATTGAAAAAAATAATTAAAATTTCGCTATTATAACCCCATACTATGCATACAAAGTGTAAAAAAATATACAAGACTTCTTTAAAAAAAATTTAAAAATTTGAAAAAAACTTGGAAAAATTCTTGAAAACTTGAAAAAAATTCAGATTCACTTACCTTTAATGGCTAAATCTTTCTTCTCCAATAATTCCTATGCCTTTGATGCGTGTCTCACACCTTCGTAGTCGTCACCTTCGAAGAAAAATACAAAAACTAAGAAGCCTGATTGTAGAGAAAAAATCTTCAAAAATTCAAGTAGAATAGGTTGAATGCATGTTTTGATGCATGAAATGCATCATAGAGGGGCGGATTAGGGTTTAGATGTAAAAATAAGATTAAAAAAATTGTTTTTTTATTGTTTTTAATTGCTTTCTAACCCGTGGGCCCCGTTTTTGGGAACCCACGGGCTTGGGTTCACCCGGGTCCTCCTGGGTTCGCCCTAGGTCCCACCCGGGTCCTGCCCAGGCGGCTGGGTTCCCTGTGGGTCCTGCCATGGCAGGACCCACAGGGAACCCAGCCGCCTGGGCAGGACCCGGGTGGGACCCAGAGCGAACCAGGCTGGGACCAGGACCAGGCACGGACCAAGACCAAGACCCAGCCAAAATAGGGAAGAACCGGTATCACAGTAATATATCTATAAAATTGCCTAAATAGTTTATCATTGATAAATAGATTTGAAATCGTTACAAAAAGATGACATATTTATAAAATATAAACCATAGGAAACATCTGCTAGGGCACGAACGGCGGCAAAAATTGCAGGCGAACTTCTCCTGCAGGCTGTGACTATCACGGGTCCACGACTACTTCTCCTGCAGGCCGCGACTCACGATAGACTGAAGATGTGTTTAAAAAATATTAACAGAAGAAGAAGGCCAAAAATTAAGAAAAAGAAAAAAAAATCGAATTTCAACGAAATTTTATTTTTTTTGAAGTTCGGTGAATTTTGAACTTCAAGGATGAAATTCGGCCGAACCTGGTGACTTAGCTTATAAATTTGTATCAGAACGGTGTTGTAAGAAAAGAAATTAAAATAACATAAACGCAGAAACTGAAGAGGAAATGATAAACAAAAATGTTGCATCTTTGAGCTTGTCTACTAAAAAAAATGATAAACAAAGTTTTAAAATCAGCACAAGCATACGTCCTGCAGTAGTTTGTTTTGCATGCTGTGGTGACTGTTGTCATTTCTTAACGTAATGCCCAAACCAAGATAAATAATGGAAATTTAACATTTGTATGACAGGTAGGAGACAGCTGCGAGCTAAAAGTAATATACCTTCTATGGCTGCCAACATAGATTATCCAAACTCCCAGGCAGAGGAAATAGCAAGCAGGGGACCATGAAACATCAGGAAGCTGTGATCCCAAAGTCATACCAAATAGCAGAAAAACATAAGCAGCCTGCAATAATCAGTGTTCGGTGTTTATAACAGCCCTCTAAATGGATCATAACATGTTAGCATTCAATTTACATGGTATTGCAAAAATGTAAATGGAGTTTAATTACCAATTCTATAACAGGAAGAACAAGGTAAACCAATTCTTAAAATAAGACTCAAAAAATAGACAATATATTAATGAAATTTCAGAACCGCTTTTTCAAAAACTTGGGAATAGCAAGTTATTGGATAAATCACTAGTTATTCCTAATTTTTCCAAAAATTTGCATTTTTGTGTGTTGAAACCCAGGTTCAGCCTCAAATTTGAACAGTAAAGCTGACCAGTTGTGATTACTAGCAAGATTTTGTGATTTTTGCTCCTATAGTTCACACATTAGAAACTACTAAGGAAATAAATGCTGATTACAATTTAAATTAGCATACTCTAAGTAAGAACTCATCTCTTTTTGCAACTACAAAAGAAAACATGTTACCATTGTGCATTTGTTTTGAACAGCCAGGCAGTATTCCAAGCCCAGACACCAAGTACACCACGAAAGCACATGCTCACTTTACCTCTCTCAAACAAGGAACATAAACCGCAACTGATTGGATACCAAACCTACTAAAAAAAAATGCAACAAGATAGAGACTATACAAGAGGCATGAAAGTAATCCTTTTAAAAGCAAGACACGTTTTATTGGCACTCTTCATAGACAATGAAGTCAGACAGATTTATCAGCAATCTATTTTGGGCTTTATAAGATTCTTATTTTTCTTTATGTATATGTATAACGCTCCTTGTTGCTTCCATATTACTCAATGCTAAGTGAATGTAATGTAGGAGTTCCCGGAGGATGAAAATAACAAATCTCTAAATTGAAGGAATGAAAAAATCTGCAGTCTAGAAGTACCTGCAGAGGGATGAAACAGTTGCAAAACCAGAGTATAAATAACAGAAAATTAGATAAAGAGCTGCTTCATCTCAATATGACATCCCTGAAGATGTGTGTTTAAATCCTTTCCCAGGAATCATTCCATTAGATCAATTTAATTATGAGATAGAATCATCTTTGGAATTTCTCCCTTGTAATAATAGAAAAGATCAAATATAGAAAACATATTAGTAAGCTTCTCATAATTTTGAAACATATTAGAAAAGAACAATGAGTTTCTCTCTAAGACATCAGTAACCATCACTAACAATCTCTGAAATTTTGAAACATAGCTGTCCACTGAGCCACTCTGCTTCAAGTGTGCCAACTCTCTGAAATGTAGCTCTAGATCTCTTTTACTGAATCTATCGATCAATGTCTGGGTGAAATCAGCATAAGAATGAATGAGATCATGACCCGAAGTTACCATCCCATGATACCACCACTCATGAGCCTCTCTGTCCAGATCAAGAGTAACATACTTAAATTGCTTCAGTTTCAGTCGTAGGATTGAGCTGAAAGTATGTATCTAAATTTTGCACCCATGCTCAAGCAGTACATTTACCTAAACAATCAAAACTAAGGATGGATGATTTTCCCACTTGATTTTCCCACTTTACATTGTTACATTTATGTACATTGAAGAGGCAACTCCCTATACTGAAGAAGTGGTAGCTGATGAATGAGTCCTTCCTAACTTTTGCCTTTTCTGCTTTGGTTCTTCACTAGAAACTTCCTTTCCTTTTGTCTTCTTAGCTTTTGAAGTTTCGGCTATGTTTTTCCTTTTCTTGTGACTTTCACCTTCTTGCCTACTTCTTTCTTCTTCAATACTGATTTCCTGTTGTTCTTCATCCATTTCTTCCTCAGAAGATTGTGATTCTAAGTCTCCCATCAAGTCATAAGTTAAAGGGATATTTACTTCTTTCAACTTATTAACTTGTTGATCCATCCATCTTTGTGTATATGCCATTACTGGTCTCATCAATACATTCAGGTCTTCTTTTTCCACTTTGGACCAATTAGGGGCGGGAAGAGGGTTACCCTTTTCTTTTTCAAAGTGACGTTTAACATAGTTCCCCTCATCTTCAACTTGATCTAGGATGCAAAATAAATGGCAAATTCTAATCATCTTTACTGATAATCTAAAACACATTCTTGTTCTGATTTCAAAGTCATCCATAGCATTTGCCCAATAATCCTCAAGGTGTACCCTATGCCTGTACTTCCTTGCATAAGCTTTTCTAATTTTGTGATAAGGATCAAAGTTCATTCTTGATGCGTAGGTCATAAGGGAGTAGAACTACAACTCTTCTTCAGATCCCTCAGCCGATGGAATTGAAGGACATGTTTCAATTGAATTTCCAAGAATGATTGGAAAAATTATCCCGGCCTTGCGCTTGCTCTTATGAATCTTGTCAGACATGGACAATTGCCTTGTAACTTCTAGCAATATCATCTTATTGGTTGGAAATTTTGGAAGCCTACAAGGACAGGATGAATACCTTGAAATCTGATGCAGGTCAGCTTGGGAAATTGAATAAACCATGAACCATACCTCTTCACCAACTCCTTAGACTCCTATGATAACCTTTTATGGGTGCCTCCTCCTAAAATTCTGCCAATGTACATTGAGAAGGCATCATTTACCTCATATTACAAAAATGAGCTTCAACTCACACCAAGAGCACCAACTTAGACTTGCAGAGGCACCAACCTCATAAAATAAAAGCTGACTTGACAATGCAATACAAACTCCAATCTTTTCTAAATTACATAACAATCAGGTTTTCTGATCACTGAACATGATCACAAACTCACGAATGATAACGTTGATTGAGACGTTCACTATTTTCTCCTTATGAATAATTTTAGACAGCAACAGCTCCACCTTGTTACAAAACTGATATCAAACTCAAATAATCAGACTTCCATCACCACCTTCAAAACTAAAACTCAACTCCTAATATATAGATCTTAGACAAATTTATACTAGCATGATGTATCAAGCTCGATATGTATTCGGTATGATACTCAGTTCGCTGTATATTTTCATTCTTACAACCACGCACTCGAGAAAAAAAGATCTTCACGATACATAAGCCTCATGACCAATCATCGAGATACGAATACTATAAGTCATATATTAACCACCCCAAACTTCCAATTCTTGAAGATGATTAGACAATAATAAAAACAAAAACAAACTCTCAACACTTTCACGGCTTATAGTATTTTCTTTTCGTAAAACCAAGATACACACCAACACTTCAGTTCATACCATTTCTACCACAAAAGAAAACTATCACATCTACCTAAACAAAGCGCTCAAAAAAATCACTAAAAAATTGCAAAATGCCGCCAAACCAAGATATATGAATAGTTCAAAAACGAACTTCAGCACCGTGAAAAAGATATATGCCCTACAATCCACCAAACACTGAACATCAACTCATCTAACGAAAACGATACTATGCAGCCCAATACGATTCTCCCAAAAAAACGGTAAAAAGAAAATGATTAAGAAACGCATGAATTCCTTAGCTTGCACTCCAAACAAATGAATTCCTTAGCTACTAGAGTTTACTGCTCTAATCCAATCTCACAGTGAAAAAATTTTATTACAAATTTATGGGCACCAACCCAAAAGAGAATCAACCCCTAATCTGAGCACCCACTCAGATTATTTACAGTAAAGATAAGTTTCAATAACAATTAAGTTCCTCATTACAAATGAGGTTTTGTAACACTATGTTTTCTGCACTTTTGATCTGTGCTTTTGTCTTGCCTTCAGCTATGCTCTCCGTCTACAACTCTTCCTCTTTGTCTTTTAGAAAATATTTGCCTCTGCAACTTCAAATTCTTTTTTTTCTCTCCTCTGCACTCCCTTTAGATAACTTCTCTCTTGTGTACTTGCAGTTCTCTATTCTACACCCACTCTCTACACCTCTACACTCGCCTACTCTATACCATCAACAACCTACCTAGAAGATAGTCTTCTTCTTCCTCAAGAAATCTCCTTCTATCCATCTGGTTGTACTCTTCTCGAGCTGCAAAAAGATTTGATCTTCCACCTACCTTGCAGACTGTTGGCCACCATTATTGAAAGCACCCCTTATCTTTTGTTTCACATCTCTGTATTTAGATTCAATCCAACTACTATTTTTAGTAACTTCACCTATTCATTTGAGGATTTCCCATCGAATGAAGATTTCAAATCTTCTTGAGCCACAAACACATTTGATCTTGTCTCTGTTTTGCAATCTAGTAGCTGTCAACATTAAATGCATCCTTTCCTTCTTTTGTTTCTAACCTCTACGATTAAATTTGATCAGGCATCCAAGGACCATTTTTGGTATTCTCATGCAACGGTTCTCTGTCAGCATTTATTTGCTCTTCCTTAGCTGAACAAATAGACCAAAAGAAATTCTCTTTGATAAGCAGCATTAATATGGTTCTTGACACATCCACAGGTCCATCTTGGTCAATAGTCCTATTTGACTAATGTGGAAACCTCAACTCCCTGGACATGTGGCATTGAGTCGCAACATTGCAACCTGACATTTGCTTAAATCATCAAACCTTGCAAAGTTGCGCTTTGTTAGATACAGTAAGTTTCCAATCATTGATCTATAAATGGTCTGATCAACATCAGGTGACTCGTCATTTTTGCTCAACTTACATCCAATCACCATAGGCATACTAACAAGTTTGCAGTCATCCATCTGAAACCTCTTTAAAATATCCTTTGCATACTTGGTTTGTGAATAAATATGCCTTTGCTTAGTTGGGATATTTGCAAACCAAGGAAGTAGGACAACTCTCCTAACATTGACATTTCAAACTCTAATTGCATTTGATCAGCAAAGTCTTTACACAAGCTATATTTGTTCCCAACAAAGATAATATCATCTACATAAACAACAACTATAATCATAAGATTACCTTCAGTTTTAATGTATAAGTTGTTGTCAGCACATCCCTTATCAAAGCCTTGCTGATGTAAATACTTGTCTAGTCTGGAGTACCATGTTCTAGGAGCTTGTTTTAAACCATATAGTGCTTTCCTCAATCTGCACACAAAATCTCCTTTCTCAAGTGACTGAAACCCTTCCAATTGCTCAATATAAACTTCTTCAAGATTTTACATCCATTTGGTACACTTTAACCCTTCTAAGTTGAGAATTCTTAGAACATCCTAATGGCCTCAAGTCTGGCAACAAGGGCAAATGTTTCTTCACAGTTTATGCCCTCTACTTGTGAGTATCCTTTGCACACAAGTTTGGCTATGTTTTTTATCACCTTGCCATCCTCATTTACTTTATTCTTGTACACCCACTTAGTGCCAATAACATTTTTATCAGCTAGCATTGGTACCAAATACGAAGTTTTATTCTTCTCTATCTGTTGTAGTTCTTCTTGCATTGCCTTTAGCCAATCTTTGCTCTTGCTAGCCTCATTGTAGTTCTTTGGTTCCATTTTAGTCAAGAGGCGAAAATTGACTTGTTCATTGTTCCTTGCATGTTTTCTCCTTGTTTGCACGCCATCTTCCTTGGTGCCTATGATTTGATCTCCAGGATGGTTCTTCTGCACATGCCTGTTTGGGGCTTTTTAATGACCTCTTCATTTTCTGATTGTTCTTCCTCTTCATAGCATGGTTCCTCGATCTAATTTTCACACAGCTTTGATTTTTGTAAGTCTTCATCAATCCTTACATTTACACTTTCAATAGCTTTCTTGAGGCATTTGTTGAAACATTTGTATGCCTTGCTATGTGTTGAATAGCCCAAGAAAATACCTTCATCACACCTTGCATCAAAACTTCCTAGTCCATCCTCATCTCTTCTAATAAAACATTTACTTCCAAAAAATTTAAAGTACTTGACAGAGGGTTTCTTACCATATACCACAACTTGTATGGTGTCATTTTGCTGTTCACTCTTAACTGACCCCTATTAAGAGTGTAGACTGTTGTATGTACAGCCTCCTTCCAGTAGACATCTGGCAAATTTGACTCATTTAGCAATGTTCTTGCCACTTCTTTGATTGTTCTATTCTTTCTCTCCACAACACCATTCTGTTGAGGTGTTCTAGCAGCAAAGTATTGTCTTCTGATTCCACGTTGTTCACAATATTCTTCAAACTCATTTGAAGTGAATTCTCCCCCTCGGTCTATCTCAAGCATTTCACCTTGTAACCACACTCTTTCTCAACCATTTTTCTAAAGATCTTGAACCTATTAAATGCTTGTGACTTGTCTTGTAAGAAAGTTACCCAAGTCATTCTTGAGTAATCATCTATTAACAGCATGAAGTACTTTTCACCATTTAGAGCTCTTGTCCTAGTAGGACCACACAAGTCTGTATGTACTAGTTCCAATGGCCTGGTGGTTGAGTATTCCTTTGTCTTGAAGCTTACTCTTGTCTACTTGCCTTTTTGACACTCATCACATGTAGTGTTTTCTGGTTTAGTAATCTTAGGCAAGTGTCTCACATATCCTTTTGAACTTACTTTGACAAGATTGTCAAAATTTATGTGGCCTAATCTTCTACGCCATAACCAGCTTTCATCCACTTACCCCATCATACATTGTGACCCATGGCACTCTTTTAGATTGTACACATTTTCATCAATCCTTTTACCTTCAACCACAAGCCTTCCACTCTTTTCTCTTTGAATTTCACAACCTTTAGAATAAAATGTGAATTTGCAGCTGCTGTAACACATTTGACTAACAATCAGCAAATTGTGCTTCAGCCCTTCCACATAGTATACATCATGTGTAAGTAACTTTCCATCTATGCTTAAAGTTCCTTAGCCTTTTATCTTGATGGAAGAGTTGTCACCAAACCTAACTGAACCACCATTCCAATCTTCAAGTTTTGTAAACTTATTTTTGTCTCCTGTCATGTGATTGGAGCAGCCACTGTCAATCACCCAATGATTTTTCTTTTCAGCATGAAGTGTTGTTTGAACTAGCAAGTTTGACTCAGCTTTCCCTTTGCCCTTTTCTTTCCAAAGCTGCTTAATCTCTTTCTTCTTTTCTGCTACAAGTTTTGATTCAAATTTGTCCAAAGGAGCAGCATCCATTTTCTTTTCTTGTTTGACTACTTTTGTTCTACAATATTTTGCAATATGGCCAAAGTTAATGCACTTGTAGCATACTATGTTATCATTAAACAGGGGAGTGGAGGAGTTTCTACTAAACTGATTTTTTCTTCCTCTACACTCAAAACTTCTATATCCTAGCATATTGCAGTTGTAACAGACTACATCCTTATTCCATAAAGGAGCAAAAGAATTTTTGCTAATGAAGTCTAGGGCTGGTCTATTGTAGATTTTACAATTTGAATTGTGACCATAAACATTACACCTATAACAATAACCAAAGAATTCAGGTACATACCGATTGTTGAACTGATGGTTATTCCACATTGGTCTTCTTTCAACAAAAGGTCTTCTAAACCTTCTTCTTGTGTCTTTAACTCTTGTGAGACCATCGTTACTATTCTTGATCTTCTCTTTTGAGGCAACAATCTCTTCTGTTAGAGCAGTAGTGACTACCTTTTTATTATTAACAAAGGAGTTCAAATTAGTCTTCTTCTTAGGAGTTTCTTTTGCCCTAGAGTTCTCTCCTTGTTCATATCCTGGACCATGATTATCTTTATTCTTCTTTTGCTTGCTGAGCATGTCATTTAATGCATTGGTGCTGCTTTCACATTTCAATCTTGGCTTGAGATCATCCTTGCATTTCTCAAGCTCTTTCCTTAGAGTTACAACTTCTTCTTCTAACTTATGAAACTCCTTTTCTTTTGACTCCAACTCTGATTTTATTACTTCACTCATCCTTTTGGCTTCTTCCACCTAATTTCTCAAAGTGATGATCTTCTAATCAGATTCTTCAAGGCTTTTGCTCAGCTGATTTGGTTCCTTTATGGCTGACTTCTTGTATTTGGCATGTTCTTTCTTTAGTCTGTCTATTTCTTCAAGAGCACATATTAGCTCTCCTTCAAGGTCAACTTCAGCATCAACATCTTTTTCCTCATCACGGTCATGTGAGTTTATATTTTTAAAATGAGCTCCGCTTTCACTCTTTGATGTTTGCTTCTCATTTAGAAACTCTTGAGCCATGAATAGATTAATCTCTTTTTCATCCTCACTATAATCCTCAGTTGACTCACTCTCATCATCTAAGACATCACTATTTATGGTAAAAAAGACACTTCTTCTTTTGAAAGTTTCTTCTCCTAGATTTATAAAAAAATTTACCATTGTCCTTTACTCTTTTCTCACCATTATCTTCTTTCAACTCATACAAACACTTAGCAGCAAGATGTCCTATTTTTCCACAATTGAAACACTTAAATGGCAGCTTACCTTTATATTTTCCAGATCCTTACTTCAACTTTCTGACAAAGTTTGCTTCAGCAGTGTCAAGATCTTCTTCATCAACACTTGTTGCCACTACCTTCCCTTTCTTAACTGTGTTGAAGGCAACTTCTCTCTTGGATGTTTCAATACTTACAGTCCTCATCTCATAAGCTGACAATAAGCCAAATACTTCATCCATGGAAAAACTTTTCAAGTCCTTAGCTTCCTCAATGGCAAAGACCTTTGTGTCATCTTTTGTTGTCATTGATCTCAACACTTTCTTAACTATAACATCATCTGCAACATCTTCACCAAGCCCTCTTACAACATTGACAATTTCATCCACTCTTAGTAAATAATCAGCAATTTTTTCTTCTCTCATCTTTAGTCCTTCAAACTAACCTCTAAGATTTTGCAATTTGGCTTCCTTCATGCTTGTCGACATCCACCTCTGCTTGGATTCCTATGTCGGTTTGACATTCTTTGTCGACCAAGGTTGACTACCGGCTCAGTTCACCTTACCGGTATGATCAACAGACATCCCCTGTACCAGCAGCACATCCCGGGTTTGTGCCTTACCAGTAAGCGTGCTAACCGGTAGATGACACAATTCATGTGTACCGGTAGCCTTCTTTCTGTCTACTCACTCACATGTGCATTGCCATCATATGTCTTTCTCTTCTTATACCGGTCACCACTTCTTACTTACCGGTGACCTTGCCAAACCAGTTGACATCAATGACAACTTAATGCCAATAATGCCAACAGAGACTGCCACCAAAGACCCCTAAAAACAAAAATCAAAAGACCGAGAGGGCCTAAAATGTAGGGGGTCCCCATTTTGAATGGGATGATGTGTGATTAGGTCACAACAATACTCCATGAATGTTCCTAGTTTGTTTGCCAACAATTTTGCCATGGTTGATTGGCCCCTTCTGCGCTAATAAGTTTGCGTTAACTGAGTTCACACAAGTTGGCAGGATATTTAGCTTCAATACCACTGTGATGTCCCCTATTAAACTTCCTTCCTAACAGATTAATGGATTTATGAATTGTAGAGAATTGTTTCAGAGTAGCCCAGTTATGAAAGTTGATATACTACAGACATATAAGGTCTGAATATAAATATACATTATATGCAAAATGGATATATATATATATATATAACAATGTCTCTATTCACCAATAGATCATTGTTCGTGACGTGTATACTTAGTTACAAGGAATACACCCAGTTCGAGGTGATTGAAAGTATGTTGTGATTCTTGATTTGTATTCACAATGTTGTTGTTCCTATTGTTGTTCCTGGCAGGTGACTCTAGTTTTCTGCACACTTAGGAATGTTTTGTGTTCGGATTCTATAAGCCGGCAACTAAAGTCTGGTTTATAATCTCCTTGTTCTTTGATATTGATTTTGGAAGCATTTTAGATTATATCCTTCTTACTTTGCAAATGGGATTGAGATGCATTTTATACATCTATGTGCCTCTTTGGAGAAGTGTGAGAACCCTTCACACAACATGCCTCTTCTCCTTTAAAAAGTAGTGTGATATGAATTGTTTGTTGGTAACACTATCACTTAATTACTAATTCGATCTTTACCAAGATCACACCTTTCCACACACACCCTTAGCACATTGAGGAATTGGTTTAATATTACATAACCATCCTATGATTAGTATTTATTGAATCCGTCTTTGACAGAAAAGATTAGTGTCTTCTATCACTACCCTATTAAATACGAACCATATACGCTGTTATCAAGGCTGCGATTTTGTCTCTTAGAGACTTCACAAAATCGGTCAATACGGGAATATCACCAAAATACTCAAAAAAGGGTGCCAACGGGCACTGCATAATCACACTGTTCTCAAAGAAACTTTACCAAACTCAAAATATCTATTTTGAATAATAAAATGTCATTTTGAACAATGAACTAATAGCAACATACAGCCTCTATGTCATTATCAAAGCTACAGAAAACTGAAAAAATACAATATCACAACTATCACCTCAAAACTACTAGCAAACTCCAACAAACTATTGAAAGAAATTGTTCTACACAATAGCAAACTATGAATGAGATTGCACCTTGATGAACCTCAGACTCTCCTCAGCCCAACTAGAAACCTCAAACTCTCGTTATTTAGTCTCCTTCTCCACATGTTTATTAGCCTCTAAAAAGCAAGCCAAAGCTCTATCAAATATGCAAACAAGAATGATCCCAAATGTGAAATTACCTCCAAATATATAAGGAGCAAACCCAAATGACCCTTGTCAATGTGTTTTTTATGCACTATGCAGCATAGAATAAAATACTAAGTATTATATCCTCTCTTGAACAAAATCTCCTCTTATGCTAAACTTCATGATCATAGAAAGTGACTCCAAGGTTCCAAATGTCAGGTCTTGACATGCTATTGGATATACTCAGTGTGTTTGATGTGATTTTGCTGGAATCACAAGGAGACTTACATTAAATCTTGAATGCTTGAATATCGCTGAAACACGGAAATTAACTTGATTCGAAAAAATTGCAAAAGGATATGTTGAACATCTAGGATACTAAGAGGGGGAAGGTGAATCAATGTTCTTTTAAATGAATTAAAACCTTTAAACAACCATCCACATAACATAATTAATTGCAGTAAAAGAAAGGAAACTTATGAAAGAAACACAACACTTGACACCGGCATTTTTATGTGGGAACCCATAAGGGAAAAACCACGGAGAGGGTTAACTCTCAATATCTTATAACCGGTTACAAAATATTACAATAGTGCTCACTACATGGCTCACTATCGAAGCCTCACTACCCAGATAAGGCTCACTGTCAGAGGGCTTACTGTCCAGAAATACATACAAAAATGAACTATTATAGTTGCATCTCAAACATGCATGGAGTACAATTCCAATCAAGCTCAATAAACAAATTCTACACACTTAATCAACTCCTCCATCACATATCACCGCATATCACTATTATTGCATCGTCATCCTTGTTACGTGCACCAAGTATCATATATATATATATATATATATTGATCCAAGTTTGATTTATGTCAACTACATATCTTTCATTCCAACAATTGAGATAGTCCAAAACTCTCTTTACACACTACACAATTTATCCACATAAGTCAGCCAAAACATGATGCAAGATGATGTCCACTAGAGATTGCATGCTATGACCAATCCTTGGTCTTGTCCCAAAACCGCATGCCAAAATGTGATCACTTGAAAAAATGCAAAACCTTAGAGTTGACTATCTTGTTCCGGAGAAATGGGGTAACTATCGCACAGGGCTTTCGAACCTTGTACCTTTCAAACCTTTTCATGTCAACACAAGAAATCTTGAATGAGTACCTTGAGCATCTAAAAACTTACTGACAAAACCGCATACTAGTACAATCAACTGTGGAGGAGTGCAGACCAAAATAGGACTCATGTATATGTAGTATAGCTTGTCGGACTAACCCAAAACTACTTAAGAGCATTAAGCCCATGTTGCCAACAAATATCAATGACAACATTCCAACAAGATAAAGGGTTGAGAAAGTTAATCTAAACCTAAGAATGTAAGGAACTATGATTGACATAGTGAAATTCAACTAGACTTTGCTTTGCCATGCAAAGCAATAACTCCATAAAGTTTAGTGCAATCTCCTAAGGTAAGCATATGATGTTCAAATCAGTACCAATGACATAAACACTATCAAGTCGATGCATATCAATGAGCAAGTAGCAATTGAAGTTAAGCTTATAAAAGTTCAATCGACCACGTAAGATATTTCACAATCAATGAAATATTAGTAGTATGAACATACGAATTCCACCATTAACCATTCATAAGATCTTCATCCATCTAACCAACATAAAAAGAAACAAGAAGTAGACACCATGCAAGTTGTTGAAACAACATATGAAGTTCATCATATCTTCAATGAAATTAACATGCTTCTTACAACAATCTCCTTTCCTCCTACTCTATTCTAACTATCTACTTGCTATCTGCTACTTTCTCCTAACTATCAACTATTCACCTGCTATTAACCTTTACAAATGAGAAAATTGAGCCTTATATAGTGCTCTCATTACAATGAGCGGTCAGGATCGAATCCACATCAATGGCCAAGATCGAAAGATAAAAAACCCTAATTAGGATTTGCTACACCCATTACAAAGCATTTAATGTTTGACCAATGACAAAATTACATTGAGTCGGACACATGTCTTTCTTTGAATTTTCGACCAATAGATGAGGAGGGTAGGAACATCGCTCTTTGTGCCCACATGTGGTAGTTATCTACTTCGTTGGATGAGTTAGATGCATTGAATCTAGATGCCTTTACCTGAAATGATGTGATTGGATAAGTGATGACTGGGTGCCACCTCAGCTAGCTGCTTCTTGTAACTCATCACAAATGTAGGTGATTGATGCATACCTCTTGATACTCAACATTTCTAAGAGTTTGTAGTGAAGAATGGGATGATGGTGGGAGATACTCCCAAATCGCATCATCTTCTCGACTTGATCACCTTCGCCTTGGAGCTTATGTCTCTGATTACTCTTGCTATATTGGCAATGATTCTTGGATTTCCAAAGGAAATTCAAGATTGTGAAAATTTTCTTCCTTAAGGCACGTGCATTCCCATGCTTGTTCTTGCATTCATCTTCATTCTATACTTCCTTCATCTTAGCCTCGCATCTGTTGCAATCACCTTGAATGTACGGATCTTGTCCTTAGCATTTCTTCTTCTTGCATGATTTGATCTCCTTGTTATGATGCTTGTGTCCTTGTTGATTTTTCTTGCATTTCTTGGTGTTGATACCTTTGACATTGATCCTCAAACTCGTGGATCTTGATGAAATGAAGTGCATCACCTTAATGAATTCTTTCTCTCCATGTAGCGGGATATTTGATCTCATCGTCCCTTGTATGAGTGTTGCCTTTCTTTGTAATGGAAGTTCTCCTATCCACTGCCTTGAGTGAGCTTGAGACTTGGAGTACTGCAATGTCTTGAATGGTGTGATCTTGATCTTGTAAGTGAGTTGATGAACCTTCACCTTTCCTTTCCATATGCTTTGCCAGCTTAAGCATGTTGCTCTGATCTCCTTCCAGTTAGACCTGCCTGAAAAACAAACAAGGGAAGCATCAAATCCACTATAGACAGGTTTCTCGGATCTCTTAATCTGAAATGCATTCTAAGTGTTTTAATCTTCTAATTTTGTGCCTGATTCTAATTTTAGTTTCTAATTTGAACTTGTTTCAAGATCTGACTCATGTCTGATTTTACTTTATTTCAGGTCTGAGACTTCACCTTTGTGTCTGATTTTGAGTTGAATTTCTGATTTGAACTATTTCAACTCTTAAGAGTGGATTTAGGCATCAACTAGGAGTCATCCAAAGACTGATCAGGGATTTGGGATACCACAGGCAGCTGATGTGAAGGCGGGTCGGAGATCTTACTCTTAACTGGAAGTTTGGACTTTCCAAGGGTCACTGACAATGGCAAAAGAAGATTGGACTTTTGGAGGAGCACTGGCTGGAAAAGGTCAGCCTTTTTGATAGGCAATGACAGTGCTTGCAATAAGTTCGGGTTTTTGAGACCCCACTGACAGTGGATGCAATCAGATCGGGGTTTTGGATAGGCATTGGCAGTGACATAAAGTGTGATTGCAGCTTGCTCACTAAGCATTTCACCATGCTTCCACCTACCACTATGCAACCTCCTCCATTCTAAACATCATTAGCTTCAAAATTCTAAGGCATTGACTTCAAGGAACACTGATCTCAGTAAATTCATAAGTCTCCCAACCTGATCGGGTTTAAGATAGGCAACTAGAAATGATCTCAAGGCAGGTTGGAGATCTTACCACCAACTGGCAGTGCTAGAAGAGGTAGGTCGGGGTTTTCAATGAGCACTGACTGGAAATGGTCGGGGATTTAAGGGGTCACTGACAGTGGTCGGGCTTTTCACCCCTCACTGACAATGACTCAAAGACATCAATTTTACTCACTCAATCACCTCAATCTCTTTAAACATCAAGCACTCACCTCCCCGACTCTTAAGGGTCCGTCATCATCAACCAAGCCTCCTCATGATTGTCTTAGCCTTCATCCTGACTGACTTGCATCTAACCTCTCAATTCTCATGGCTGATCTCCACACTTGCATTCATTGTTTCCATTTCTGTCTTTAAGGCATTGGAAGCTAAACTGACCTCATTCCAACCCAAAGAGAGATACCTGACTCGATCACCCATTGACAACCTGAGACATTGCACTTCCTACAAGTGAAAGGTTAATAGCTAAAGACGCCACAACTAACCTAGATAGCAGAAAAAAGTGGGGGTCCCCATTTGCAATGGGGTGATGTGTGAAAACGTCACAACAACCCCCTCTTGGGAAATAAAATAAAATAATATAATTTTCATTAATTTCCCTCCAAATACTCTTTCCAAAATAGTCCATGTGAGATTCTTGATCAAAATTAGAAAATATCTTCTACTATGACAATTTGTCACAGAATCTGCTATATCTGTCATAGTCATTAATGCCTACTGGTTTGGATTCACTAAAATATTGATTAATTTAATATTTATGTGCCCAAAGGATGTAAATTTTACTAGGACAATATAAATATTAAATAAATAACCTCTGACTTACTATTCCTAGACTGTGGGAACTTACTATTTTTAACAAGTGCTGTTTTTAGCAAAAGGAACATGACGGTAATAATTTGATATGTCCTGTTTTATGCACACCCAGATTATAGGATCTTTTGGGTAGTATATAATCAAGCTTTATTCCATTAAGTGTTGTTGGCCAAGGGTGTGTGTGCAAGGCTCTGTGAAGGGAAAAAAGAATATCTGAAATTGTATTTTAGAAGGAAAGTGAATGCTCAATTGCCTCATACATCATACAATTTTCATAAAATTATTCCTCAAATAGATCAGACATCCTGTACGTTTGTCATTGGAGATTGGAGGACAAAAACCCTGATCCCCACAACCGGCCAGTGGATGAAAACCCCTATCCAATGTTTAGCAATTCCTCTCAAGGATTGCATTTGAACTTCATTGATTTTTTGTTCAAGCAGCTCCTGTCAGTGCTTGTTTGTCTGAGTTAGGTGGCTCTCGCTTAGTACCTAGGGATTGTAATTTTGAGGTGGCTTCTATAGTACCCCTTTGTTGTGAATTTGTTATTAGAATTGACTATGAGTGTGACCTCCCGTTGTAATAGGAGGACTAGACAATTTGTGCAAATTGTTGTTCATTTGCAATGGTTTACAATTCATTTGTTCATATTTTGTTAAGCTTATTGTTTTGATAAAATAGATCTGATTTGAAGTAAGATCTACTCATCGGTGTCTTGAGTGGTATCAAATTGAAATATTCAACATCCCTAATTGAGGATATTATAGAATCTGATCTCTGAGAATTGTCATAGCAAGATGGCCTACTTCCCCTCCTTTATGTTCACCTTATTCTTAGAAGGTGCAGCCTAACGGAGAAGTGCACACTCTAACTAAACATTTTATTCATCAAAAAGGTCCAAATATATACATGCCTTTTCCTCATACATCCACGTACCTTTCAGGAATTACCCACCCTCTCACTCAGATAGGCCCCAATGTCAAGTCCAAACAATGTGTTTGTGTAAACCCTCATTTCCCGCCTCCCCACACTGTCACTCCCTCTTATGGAGATGACTTAGATGACTTCAATGATGAAGGGAATAAAATAATAGACATGCATCCCTCTCATTTTGAAAGCTTCAATGAAGGAGGGAGTAAAATCATTAACATGTCTACAAGATGATATATGTCTAGTAGAGGTGCGTATTTTTACAGGGCCCATGATAGGGTACATTCAAATGCAATCAGGAGGAGATACAGTAACTAATCCATTCTCTGTTAATACCATAAATTACTTTCAGAAGGCTAGAGTAGTGTTATCTTATTCAACTACTAAATCGTTTACAAACTCTACTTCATACTCTTATGTAGAAAAAAAAATGAAGAGTTTTTTTGTTTTGAATAATTGCCCTAAATTATGTTAAACCAAGTAATCTCTATTGTAAGTTTTGGACTGCTTCTTGTTGTAAAAGTTTCGAAGTCCAATTCTGAAGAGTGACCAACGATAGACAGAGAATCCAAGTTATTACCATAAACCAGCAAAGAATGCTGTATGTAGAATGGGATGATTGTAAGTGATAAAAGTACGGACATGATAAACTGGTGAGAATGGGTAAAATTTCAAATCCAACTCACTGACAGAAGACGGCAATGGCAAGTCCGGCTATAATTAAGGGAAGAGATTCTCCACGACAGTGTAGCAAAGCCAAAATGGTAACTTAAAAAGGAAAACTCCTCCAGTCTTTTTCATCTTTTTCATTTTTTTCAAATATATATGATTCGATCAATTAAAAACTACTAATAAGTGCAAGAGGAGGTGAATTGAGTTGGCAGAGAACAAAGCAAACAATTAATGAGGCAGAAAAGGGTTGAATTGGGTTAGCAGAAAACAAAACTAGCTATTAATAAGTGAAAAAAGAGACAAATTGGGTTGTCAGATAACAAAATTAGCTATTACTAAGTAAAAAAGGAGACAATTTGGGTTGGCACAGGACAAAACCTGTTGATTTGGTGTGTTGGACCATTGCCAAACTTCGTTTCGAAATCGTTGTTCATCTTGCTTGTCAACAGAATCCAGTTTGCAGTGACAGGGCTTCCCAACTCTGGGCCTTCTATATCCAACCCCTTGCTTGAAGGCGAGGGGAAGAGATTTTGGAAGCTTGCAGCAATGTATGCTCTTTCCCCGCAAATTTAAAGTACGCCCATGCATAATAGTCCATGAAGACGAAAACTGATGGGGAGGCGCTCTGAAAGGAATTAAGATAGAAACACTCATTATTGCTTGACTTCACCCAGACAATTGGAAAGTCTGGTATTGCTTCTCCTTCTGGTTTCAAAACTCATACCCCGCGAAATAAGATACTGCAAAAATATACTTCAGGATTTTATTTGACCTTTAATTTTACCTCCTCCTCAGAGCAGCAGGATGGTACGTTCTTCATTTTAAGACGTATCACCGTTGTGATTTGAAGTTAAACCGCTCAAAACGTTAAATCTTTGTGCTTCGCTAAATGGTTACGTAGACATTCGTCCTCCACTCAATCATTGTAATCGTTTACAAAGTGGTAGATATCCCGGAACCCGAGAATTGATTGCAGATTTTCCCTAAGGGGAAGTCCTTTACCCTTTGTCCCCTTTCTCCCCAATGTGAGGGAGAAACCCCCATCCTGCTCAATTCACTTTTCCATCTCATTATAATATATTTAGACCACATATTTTTACCATATCATGCACCACTATTATCACTATTATCTCTTACTTTAGGATAATTATATTTTTAAATATTTATTATTATTAAATAAAAAATCAAATGTGGTTCAATTACAGTAAGCTTGAGAGAATTGTCTATTATGTAATTATATTTTTAAATATTTATTATTATTAAATAAAAAATCAAATGTGGTTCAATTACAGTAAGCTTGAGAGAATTGTCTATTATGTAGGAGGTTAGAAAGGGTTTTTTCAAATAGTTTTTTAATATTGGTAAGGGTGATGGTAAAATCATTTTTACCATTGCAAGCATTATAATATTATTTTATTATCTATCATAAAAGAATAATAAAATATATGATCATTTCAAATGGATAGTCATGTTAGAAAATAATTGTCAATTTTTTGAACAAAAATTAGGTGTCATTTGCTTGTTTTTATTTTAAACAAAACTGCAATGTCATTTACTTTTGCATTGCATAATAGAGAAGCTAGGTAAAGATTATGTAGAGAAAAGAGTTTCTTCAACTAACTCTTTGAGCATTGGTAAGGGGAAACCCATTTTACCTTTTTTAATGTCTTTTCCATTTAAAATGTCTTTAATTTGGTATTGTATTCATTATTTTATGTAATCTTTGAGAAATAATTATTTAAATCAATAATGGCTTCAATTGAATATGTGTAATCAATTTGGTATCAAAGTTTGATTGATAGATTATGGGAGAAGTCCTTGATTCTTAACCCTTGATATGAGTAGATTCTTGTGCATAGTTGAATCTATTAACTTGCATAAAAAGAATGCACTTTCAATGTTACGAGTGTATTTGCAAACTTGGGCTATTACAAATTGGTGTTTTGATAAAGATTTGGCCAATGGATTTTTTGGTTGGACTCTTTCTATGAAGTTTTTAGAGGTGAAATTTTGTTGGAGACTTCCAAAAAAAAATGTCCTCATCGTTGAGTCCAAAAGGCCTTAGAACCTATGTATCAATATAAAATACTATAGGGTTTACAAAAAAATGGCATTTAAAAGGGTGTGGAGGAATCTCTTCTATTAATTTTATCTAGTCATAGAAAATCAATATAGTCATATGGATTCATACCATATAGCATCATAGACAGGTACAAGCATTATTAAGAAAAATGGCATATTCCCTACATCAACATCAAGTATGATAGAATGGGGTACAATTGACTGGTGTGGAGGGTTTTGAGAGGCTAAAGGGTATAGTGATGACATCAACCTATGTTAGTAGGCATCATGTTGATACAAAGAGTAGTGCTTTAGAAATATAGCCCTTGATCATGTAGGGATTAGGGCCTCAAATACAACTAGTCACCTGGGACTAAGGCCCAACCACTACCACCACTACCTATAACAATGCGATACACTTCTAGCTACTATTGTTTCTCACTATTCATCACTCAAGTTCTACTTGCCAAGCTACCACCACTACTGAAGGCAATTCCCACTTGCCACTCAACTAATGACATTTCTACAAGTTACCCAAGAGACACTAGGTCCTATCCCTTGGTTACTCAAGGATTGGGGCCTCAATCACAACTAGTCAGTTGGAGCTAAGGCACAACTACTTGCAGTGCTACCTATAGTGGTGTGATCCACCATTGCCTATCATTGTTTCTCCATATTCACTAGTAAATGCTTTCTTTCTCAAGCTACCACCATCACCTAAGACATTTCCCACTCACCATCCAGCTAATGAAATCACCTACTAACTACCCAAGAGCCACTATCTAATTGAGTAGATATGTGCTAATAGAGATTGTTTTTAGGAGGTCATAAATTTCACCCAAGGAATCAAAATTTAAGATTCTTACAAAATATCAAGTTCCAAGTACTATGTTGTGGTATCAATTATTTTCTAGATTTTATTATTCTGAGTAGAATGTATAAATTGGAAGTTGACTTTGTTGTCATTTATTTGGCAATTCATATCTCATCCCTATAATGTCTAATTTTAGACTTCTTAAAGGTGATGAAGGGCATCTATTGGGAAATTTGTACTAGATCATATTTTCATATATTAATATGTGATAATTTATTTATTTACATTTCTATTTGATTAATTTGCTTATTCATTTGAATGTGATACTTTGTGAGTTTGTGACAAATCAAATTTAGAGGTGATTTGATTATTCAGTCATAGTATAAAGTTTATATATTTATTTAGATAGTTATCTATGTTTAACATGATTATCAATGTGATGTTGAATTTATATATTGGATTAGGAGATTTACAAGTCATGTAGTTTTGTAGGATTTTTATACTTCTATGTTGTATATCAAGTTGAGGTAAGATTAATGCTTCTATGAGATGGTTAGTATAGCACCTCTTTGGACTAGATCTTATCTTTTGTGCATTAGCATCATGAAGAATAAGATAATTCTTGTTTGAGATGGTGTTCATCTTGGTTATTATTGTCGGTATCATAATGAAGCATATGGATAACTTGGAGCACTTGGATGTATTAATGATAAATGTTGGCATTATGGATTTTTCATTGATGATTAAGTTTACTTTTGACCTCTTATGTAATATATACAAAAAGTAGGACAATATGAAGAACAGGTGAGTTAGACATCATTGGTTCCACTTTGGATGTTGTATGCGAAAAACCTAGTATCAAAAAAATAAATGAGGGGGAATATGGTCTTATAATGTCATACTTTAGAGGAACATTTTTTCTAATACCACTTGGTGATTTTTGTGAATTTGTTTCCATAAAAGAAATCACATGAGTAGTTTTTAAGGTTGTCTTGTTGCCTAAGATTGATTGGGCATATCTTGTAAATTACATATGTCAGCAGGGGGAGCATGGAACAAAATTTGTAGTTACATATTTTTTTATTTTCTTGTTCACATGGATTAAAATGGTCTACAATCCTTACATGGGTATTAGGAAAAGGTGTGATGTACACCGTGCTTCACTAGTTTGTTACTATGTTCCTATGGAATGCATGTAGAGAGATTTTTGTTACAAATATGTTGTTGAATAAAAGTTGTCATTGAAGTCAAAGTGTGAGATAGAAATTGTCATTAAGGAGAATGTTGAAGCCATGCTATCTACTTTTGATATATCTAGATACTTAATTATGTTATTTTCATTGCCATGTTAATGCATTTGTTGAGTTGTGATAGTCTTATGCAATTTCATTGATTGATATGACCATGGAATTGGTTGGGACATGTGTGTGTTATCATGATGCATTTCTTCTAGTTGATGGAAGTGTCTGAAAGTTTGTTCCGAACTATTTAATATTGTTTCCCAGAAAGTGAGCTTGTTTTGGCAACCTATAAAGGTCTATCTTCTAATTCTTATGTTTAATGACCTATTATTTGAATGGAAAGTATGCATACACAAGTATTATAAAAGCCTTGTGTTTCCAAAATCTTGGTATGGCAGAAGATAGTGTTTGCTTCACTAGTTTGTTACTATGTGGCTAGTGAACCCAATTTTTATTCTAGAATGTTGTGATAGTTGATTTGAGTGTGGGTTGTCATAAATTAAGGGTGGATGCTCCTTATGATTAGTTTGATCTATGCTTCGATCTATATGACAAGTTTCTTTATTTGGAGTCATATGTAAGTCTTTGGGCTAGACCTATTGCACATTTGATATAGCGCTATGGGAGGAATGTAGTTTGTGTATATGTTGGTGATTATGTGAATATTACATTTTGGACCTAATTAAGCTACTCTGTGAAGTGTATGATGAAATTCCTTACATTGGTTTGTGTATGGGCTAATTAGGACTTAACATACTACAATTTGATGAAATAAATTATATGATCGACTTGTAAAATGTTTAATTATGTATGTGGCCAACTTATGTTTGTACTTGTAATTGGAACCCATATATATGAGTGTCCTAGAGTTGTTATTTTGTGGGTTGAGTTGTTGAGATGTACTTTTAAGGATACAAGTTCATAATGAGTGAGTAGAAGAATGAATCAGAGAGAGAGAGCTTATGATTCAAGTGTGCTATAATCTAAACATTACAAGATCATGAAGAGTGAATGTTGAAGATGACTATGTTAGAGGCAAGTTGTACTTTAAAGGTCCTAATTATATATCTTTCATACTGTTGACATGAGTTGTTGTTGAGACCTAGGAATTTGAGATTGGTGTCTCTAGTGGGTTAGTGCTCACTACACTTCAAGGGGATTGATGTCTCCAGTAGGTTGATGCCTACAAATTTATGTAAGTGATTTATTATTTGTGAGGTTAGATTTGGAGAGTAGATCCAAGCAGCTATTCTCATCATAATTTTATCATTTTTGGTTTTCCACATGTATCTAGTGCTCTTTGTGTGGATGTGTATTGATTTACATGTTCTAAGTGTTACATAGTTGATAGATAAATTCATTATTTACATAAAGAACTTATTAATGATAATTAATGTTAAGAAATAAGTGAAAAATACATATATTGATTCACTCCCCCCATCTCAATATATTGTGTGTGTTTCAAATGTTCGTAGAGACTCTATAGATGTATTGTAATATTTTCATTACTAAATAATACATAAGTAGTGCATTCTTTGGAAGCTAGGTTTTTCTCTCTTCATGATTTTCCCAAGGTATATCATGTGTCACCTTTGATGGTATGTTGTCTATTATTTTTCATATGGATTCTAAATACCTATTTGCATAGATTTATCTATTTGGATTATGTGGAAATATTCATGTATGGCTACAAATTTCCTATCATTTGGTATCACAGTCATAGTTATGGTTTAGATAACCCTTGTAGGATTAGATTTGGTGCATAGTCAAATCCAAGGCCTCCAAAAAATAATGAAGATATTACAAGGCATGGAGATCTTATGCAAGTTTTTTATTTCTTTTTGTTGATTTGGGGTTTTGGGGTTGTAAATTTGTGGTCACTTTTTGTAGATCTAGTTTTATAAATTGAGTTACAAAAAGGGTTTTTATGGTGTTCATAATGAGGGTTTTGGTGGGGAGGTTTCATAAATGATCTTGGGCCAAAAGAATATCATTATTAGATCCAAGAGGTCTAAGACATGAAGATTGACATTAAATTTGTTTATTTTTGGCCATTTGAGAAAAGAAAGGAAAGGAATTGCCCCTACCTTTTCATATAATGTTATTGTCATAGACACATAGAGAAGGTGACAAAAAAAAAGTAATTATCTCCTTGTGTAATCTTTTCTTTATTAACTTTTTTATTTTAAAAATTAATTATAGGGGTACTGTTGGAAGAATGTGTTGTTGTGGTTGTCATTAATGTCAAACTTGTTGTTCCAAATAGTTGTTGGTCCAGAATGTCTATGGTACAAAGATATCTTGTTGTGTTGATGTTGCAGTTGTTCTAGAAGTATTTAGATTCATAAAGCGAACTGCTGAAATTGTTTGATGTTGTTATCTTCTTTGGTTATGATTTTGGTATCATAAATATGTTAGTTTTGTGGTCTGCAAAGATCTTTGTGTTCTATGAAAGTTGTGGTATATTTCATAGCAGTTTGTGATATTCTATGCTAGACCTATCTTTGGGTCCAGATATGTTTTGTGGAAGGTAATTTGATGTGTTATGGATCTCACCGTAGCGTGTGGAGATTTGGATTAAATTTTTTAGCATTGGAGGATATATGTTGATCGTTAATTGCTTAAATGGATGCACAATGTGTTGTGTGGTGTTGGTTATATTTTGGTGATTGTAGATCAGTGAATTAATCTTTGGAAGATGTATTTCAGTCCCCTCTTTCTCCTAGAGTAAATCAGTGTGTGTTTTTGGTCTGGAAGGTATATTTTGGTTCATGCCAACTTATTTCAAGCTTTGATGATCAATCTTGTATATAAGGAATGAATGCGATTGAGTTATGTATGCAATGAGGTGTTGAGTGTAGAGAGAATGGGAAGAACATGACAGAGAAGAAGAGTTGTGTTTGAATGATATGCAAGGTATTTGGAGACAGTGGTAGATGTATGAGACATAGTGTTGACAATTGAGGTCTAAGTTGTGTGTGTTGATGTTGGTCGCTTGATGTAGTTCACAGTCAACTTCATGATCAAGAGATCCTTCTTTTCAAATCATTTTTGTATCTTGTCTTGTTGTAGTTAGCTTCAGGTTTGGAAAATCATATTTTGTATCTTGCCCCCAAAGTAGGTAGCCTTGGTTTGCAAGTCTAGAGCAGTGAGCTCTTGTCATTGAAATCTAAAATACATAGTGGATATATTTTGTTGACAGATGCTCACCATGGTTTTTCCTTGTTTGGGTTTTCCACATAGAAAATCTTAGTGTTCATGTGTTGGATATGTGTTGTTGATTAATTGTTTATGTGTTGCATTAAATTTGTATTTGGACTGATTCAACCCCGTATCAGTCCTACCTTGGGTTCAACAATTGGTATTTGAGAAAGGTTCCTCTTAAGTAAGATTAACCACTTGAGTTAGATCCAGTATGGCGCAAGATGTGCATTACAAAGTTTTGATCTTTGATGGTACAAACTTCTATACTGGAAGGAGAGAATGGAGTCGCATTTGGAGACATTGCAGAATGGAATAACATAAATCATTCAGACCAGATATACACCCCCGCAAGGTTGTCCTCAAACTTTGGATGAGATAAAGCTGAAGGAGACTAATACAAAGGCTAGAGCTTTAATTTTCAGGTGTATAAGTGATTCAGTGTTTCATAGAGTAAAAGGATTGAAATAAGCTAAAGTTGTATGGAAAAAGTTGTGTTTGGCGTTTGAAGGAGATTTGAAGACAAAGAAGGTTAGGCTGATGAATCTGAAACAAAAGTATGAGTATCTAAGAATGCTTGAAGATGAAGGCATTGAGAACTATATTCATAGAGTGAATAATCTTGCTAGTGGTATTAGAGTTGTCAGTGGACATTTGGATGAATGTGATGTTGTTCAGAAGATCTTCCTAACCTTGCCTAAATCCCACAAAGACAAGGTATACCATACATGAAATCAATGATTTGAGTAAGTATACTATTGATTGTCTTATCAATACCCTAGCAACTTTTGAAATTTTAAAAATGAAGAGAAAAGAGAAAAGAAAGAAGTAGCATTTAATATGTCAAGACATGATGATCTGAAATGCAGTGGAGATTTGGATGAAGTTGAAGAAAACTTTGTGAAAAGATTGTAGCGAGGCACTGGAAAGTATAAACAAGCTAGGAAAGAGTTTTTTGACTCTTTAGCTCAATGAAAAGCAATAGCAAGAGAAGAAAAGAAGAATAAAAAGGAGGAGCTAGTAGAATTAAAAGAAGTGAAGTCAACTGATCAAAGGAGGTCTGGAATATTGCAGACTCTGAGAGCACAATTGATTGTTGTTAAAGAAAAGAGAACCTTGTTTGTCGGTAAGGAGAAAGTAGGAGACAACACCGACTAAGGCTAAACTACTAGAGAAAGAGGCACTTGAAGCTCCCTATTAAGTATGATCTCATATCAAAGAAGTCAGAGGAAGTACCAAGTCGTTAAACTCCCATGATCTTCCTCATCATCATCTAGTGAGGAAGAAGAAGCATTAGTAAAAGAAGGGCCCATCCCCACATCCATTCCACCACCCCACAACCCCCACTCTTGGATGAAGACCAGCTTTTCTAGACCTTATTCATTTACCAAAATTTTGAAAAAACCCTTGATAAGTACCCCCACATGCCTATCCTCAATAAGCATAGAATGAGCCCTTATTCAATACATGATATCCTAGAACTAAATTATTGCAGATTTCATCAAAAATATTCTCAACCCCCTAGCTACAACAATCATAGACTAGAGATCCAAAGCTTATTAGTAAGACGAGAACTTGAAACAAATAACCATTGGTACAATAGCTCTGTGCTTGACCCCACCACAAATGTAGAAGATGAAACAAAATTTACACACTAAACTTCATAACAAACAAATATTAGATAAATTGATGCTAGATAAATTGGAAGAAACACAAAAGGCATAGATGGAGATCTTTAAAGCAGCCACTAAAGCCTACAAGGCACTATTTGAGAAAGAGAAAACATAAAATTTAAAAGAGTCTCTCATAGCCCCTCCTCCTCCATTGCCTCACAATGGAACATCTAGGACATAATCTTGTGATACATCTACATTGGTACAGATCCAACGCATCCTTACACATGCGCAACAAGGATTGGATACTTCAACTCGATCCTTCAAGATCCTGGTAGTTGGAGACATAGTAGATATTGGGGGATCCCACCAATTCAAAAGTTTCAGTTAGGAGACATGTTACAACAAACCGCCCGGGAAGAGGTTCTTATGTTGGATGAGATTATCAAGGGCATAGAGAACCACTTTTCACAAATAAAAGGGGACCCCTCTAATCCCACTCTAGAGCATCTTCGACTATTGATTGATGGGATTTTACAAGACCTTAGAGTTTAGAAGGTTAGCATTCAAAAATAAGTACAAAAGGAATTCAATAAGCACAAGGAGGATGAGCCCAAGAAACAATGTGCTTCTACATAGACCACTCTAGAAACCCAATTGGTTGTTACTATATTAACTACCACATAAGTTAATGAGTTGTATCCGGATTTCTTATAGTAGCCCAACATGCTCAAACCAATCTAAGAGAAGATGAAACAGTTGGAAGGACAAATATCATAGAATTACCAACAATATGATGCTATGTAGGATTTAGATAGGACAATTGGGGTACACATTGAGACCCTACATGATCAACATCAACAATAATAGAACCAGATAGATAAGGGAAGAAAGAGATTCTAGTAACTTAGGGATTTTGTCAGCATGAGGTTATCCCACAATATCAGGTTGATAAATGAAGCACAAATGAAGCACAAAATTTTTATGATAACCTACAAATCTTGGCATCTCTTACAAAAGAGGAGACATAGCTCCTCGCTCTTTACATTCACATTAACTAACTACATATGGTGAATAAGTAGTGGGATGTCCAATTTCAAACCTTGCAAGTGATTTATCAAGACATCCTACCATAGAAGAAGGATAGTTGACTTGAGGACAAGTCAAAGTTTTGTCAAGGGGGGTGATGTTGACTGGAAAATAGGTTGTAGGCACTAGTTTGGAGAGATAAGTGTGTAATCCAGTAACATAGTTCTAAAATATATAAGAGAGATACCACTAAAGGGTTGTGACCCTAAAGGGAGATATAAGTAGAGCTAGGATAGATAGTCACTAGGTGACTAAGAGTGACTAAAGGAAGAATAAGTATATGACTAAGGTGAGAGAATATAAATAAAAGATAAAGGAGATATGAGGAATGTGTATCATATATTTGCGATCAATATGAAGAGATTTGTTTACTATCCCAATTATGTACATATGATTTTTTCTTTTTGGTCATGTGCTTTAGAATAGATATAGAATACTTCTTATTGGTACCTCAATTGGAATGATTATGGGGTTATAGACTACAACTAATAGAAATCCTTTGGGAATGGAACTATGGTCTGTCTCCTTTAGATTTCTAGCCAACAATGAGAGTTTCCTTATGGTTGAGCATATAATATAATTTTTTGAGAGTTGAAAACTAGTACAAAAAATACTCATTTTGTAGGTGTTTAATTTATCTCATAACCCACACGAGTATGACTAATTCTTTTCCATCTTTGTCCAATTGTGCTAAGAGTTCCCCCAAGACTATTGTTGTTGTAGAGATGTACAAGATAAGTGGTTGTCTTTTGATAGGAGGCATAACCATTGGTGGTGATACAAGATATTCTTTTATGTTTGTTAAAATCTCTTTCACAAACAATCCCAATTAAATGTACTATCTTTGCATAATAGGTGTATGAATGGTTGACATTTTTCAGCTAGTTGTGTAAGGAACCAACTGTGTGTGTGAAAAATGGAATAAGGATCTGTATCTGTAAGACACAACACTTAAATTAAGTCATTACATGTATGGTTAGATAGATATAAGTATGAATAATAAAACCATAACAAAGCAACTAATTGCCTTCTAAAAGATGTGAGTATAAGATTGCTCTTAGATTTTTTATAAGCAATACCAGTGACTAGACTACACCAAGACGAAGGATTTAATCTATATGAGCATGATATTAAACTAAAATGGATGCAATATGGATGAATAATTCAAGCAATAATGAATTCAAGCAATAATGGATTCAAGCAATAATGAGTAAAACAAAATATGGATGCAAATAATCTAAAAAAACACAATATATTCAATGACTCTAGAGCAAAAATCAGCATAATAATAATCTCCAAGCGTGTTCTCAAAAATCTCTGGGGTAAATTGGATGAGAGTTGAAGGCTAAATTTATAGAGAATTACAAGAGAGATGATGAAAAAGCTCAATTTAGTATTAATTGAAATAATTGAGAAACCATGTTCAGTTAACCTCGAGATAGATTCCAATTATAGTTTAATTGAAATGCATTTAGATAGGAAGTTCAAGTTGCATTAGAAAATAATATTAAATTAATTCCATGCATATGTGATAAAAATAGATAATTCTTTATTTATTCAAGAAAAGAGTCTTTTCAATGCAACTGAACTTCTTTTTCTGAAAAGCTTTGAGTTCCAATTTTAGAGAATAATTCAATAATTCAATTAATTGCTTTTCTGATTTCAAGTTCTAAATTTAGAAAAAGAAATAATATCTCAAGTTTGATTTCTCTCTCAATTCAATTCTTTTATTTTATTTTCAATTCAACTCTTGCTTTGTAATTAATTCCTCTTTTATAATAAATTAATTCCTTTTTTGCATGATTAAATGGCAAATTTATTAATTAATTAAATATGCAAGGATATTTAATAAATTAAAATAGGATTATTGATAAAAAATGGTATTCTTGGAATGTTTCAATTAATTAAATAAACATTTAATTAATATTGAGTAATTGATCTTCCATGTGATATTTGATGATTGAAGAATTAATAATGTGCTCAAGATTGATTTAATTGCCTTTGGTTAGGACCTTGGTGATGTTGTCGAGATTAGGGGCCCATGGTTTAGATGACCATTTTTAGGGTATTACATTTGTCCCTCTTTGAATTAATGTGTGAGCAACGTGTTGGTTCAAATAATATGTGATGTCTAGGAGATACTAGTTATGAACTTGATTGATCACAAACCAGATGAAGAGCAAGGTGTTTAGCTTGATTCGAAGCGATGAAGCTGAACAAAGTCTGATTCAAGCAATAGTGATCTCGAACTTGATTGAACTTAGGAACGATAGAGAATAAAGATATCGAACTTGAACTTGATTGATCAAGAAACGGATCTTACTAATCTAGAACTTGATTGAACTAGACACAATCAGCGAAGATAAAATCGATCTTGAACTTGATGGATCAAGATACGATGAGTGAAAAATAAACTGTCTAGCTTGATTCAATGTGATGAAGCTGAACACCTACTTAGATTGAGCGTGTGATCAAAGATACTCTTTAAACCCTTGATTGAGTTTAAACGAATAATCAGGTTGATGTAAAGCGATGAAACTGATTAACGTTAAGAGACTGATTCAGATGAAGGCAAATATCAGCTTGATATGAAGTGATGAAACTGATATGCCCCTAGTGATTGATTTGATTTAGATTACTGAGAGATCTCAACTTGATGTGAAGCGATGAAGATGAGATACCCCTTAGCAATAAGATTTTGATTGATTTTCTTTAGTTGAAAAATATTTTTGCTCGACTTTTGATGAAGATTTGAAAAATTTCTCGACTTTGAAGATGTGAGGTCATAAGGTCACAAATATGCCCCCTCGGGAGCATAATCGAAAGATAGCGAGGGTACATGATGATTATAGGCAATTTTTGTTCGATTGTAATTTTTTTGAGCACAAATTGATTGATGGAATATCTAAAAATTTTGTGTTGATTGATAAGAAATTGAGCGCAATTAGAAGAAAGAATGAGCATTTGATGAAAAAATGCTAAGTGGTCCGAATTTTGTGAAATTGACTAGCAAAATGATCTCGAATTTTTATTTTGATCCCGAAAATGGAATCAGAATGGACGAATTAGCTAAGGATACAATTTTCATGTCCATAAGAGCAAGTTGAAAAATTAGGGTTTTGGCTATATAAGGGGTAAAAGTGCCATTTTCAATTCATTTTAACCCTCCAAGTTTGAAAATTCAAAAAGTCTTCTGCAAAGAAAATGGTGGTCCCTACTCGTGAGCATCGATTCAAGTGCCAGAGATGACATAATTGACCTCGACACTATGAGCCAACGGTAATTGATCAATCTTAAGCCTCTTTATGTTCTCAATTTTAAATTTTTTTTTTGATTTTTCAATTTTTTGGCACGTTGGAAGTCGGCTTTCTCATTTTGTTGTGCGAGACAGGATCCTATCTCATACGAAAAACTATTGAAGTTTGTTTTGTCATTTGAGGCCATTAGTTTTGTCATTCTAACCCCACCCTTCTATCATATGACAACATTCATTAAAGATCATTTTGTCGTCTGGGGTCTAATCTTTTGTCGTATGGGGATCTTTTGTCGTAGGGGGCTCAATCCTGACTCATATGAGTTGCTGCCCTTCTGTGTTTTGTCATTTGGGAAACAGTGAGCATTTTTGAAGGTCTAAACGTGAAATTTTGGTTTTGCAATTGACGTAGTTGGATTTGCGTGATGTTTGACTTCTCTTGTAGGCTTATTTGGAATGTTTTATGATGCTTCGTTGTTTGATTTTTGCAGGTTTGATTGCCTCATGTTCTCTTTAGATGCGTGTATCCACCCACCATGATATTAGTTTGATAGTTATCAGAGGTTGAGTAGGCTCATATTGATTTGTGCGGTTTGACGCACCTTCTTGGTTTATTAGATATCTGTGTGAATCACGATATGCTCACAACATTGGTTGAGCGATTTCATTCAAAACATAATACCTTCCATTTGCCAGTTGGGGAGATGACCATTGTGGGATGCAAAATTCATTCTTCTTTTAACAAAGTAATCAATTAGAAACAAGGGAAATCACGAATCCCTATCCTAATCAGAATTTAACAAACAATACAATAGAATAACGCAATTAAGGAACAAGAATCATAAATCCAATCAAATCACGAACTCCCTTATTCTGTGGTTGCATAGAACTTCCATTGCTCTTCTCCTCTTTGTGGTATGATGACTCTCAGATATTGTGTTGGTAACCTACAAGTGACACAAAGATTCAAAGTTCGTGATTGTTGAAAATGGAGATTGGATGCTCAATTTATAGAAAATTGGAGAAGATTGATTGAAAGGTGGAACATATTGATCAAGAGGTGTGAACTCGGGTGAGCTCAAATGCAAGTTGATAGTTGAACTGCTGATTGTAGCAATGAAACTCAAAAGATTGAATAGATTAATTGAGTCAACTGATTGATGAAAGAGTTAACTGAAGGAAGAAAAAGAATGATTGGAGGAAATAAAGAGGATGACACAAAGAGCTTAGTTTAGAAAAAGCTAACTGAAAGATGAAAATAGAAGTTGGAGAGATAAATGATTTAATTAATTAATTGATTTAATTAATTATTTTAGCATGTGCTTGCATTTAGATTTAGATTATTAATTTAATCTTTGCATGAGATATTTATTCAAATAATTGAATTTATTAATTCAATTTAGCATTTGAATATATTTAGAACTTGACTTTGATTTTCAATTTGGTTTTTGAAATCATGCACATGTGTTTGAATTTGGAAGAAATTAGAAGAATAAGATTAATTGAAATTAGAATTTGGGGATTTGGAAATGGAAGAATTAATTAGCTAATTAAATAATTTAAAGAAACTATTTAATTATGTAGAAATGAAATTTAATTAAATAATAAAGATTATTTAATTTAAAGGAATTAAATCACAATTAATTAAATGATAAATATTTAATTAATATTTAGAAGAGGGTTGAATGATTAGATGATTAGAGATAGAAATTGAATAATTAGCTATTTATTTAAATAATAAAGATTATTTAAATTGAGGCATTAACCATAATTAATTAAATAATAAATATTTAATTAATATTAGAAAATGATTAAAATGATTAAATGATGATAGAAATAGAAGAATAGAATAATTAGTAAGACGATGAGGAAATATGAAATTAGAAGAATATGATTAATTAACTTAATTAAATAATAAAGATTATTTAATCAATTAGAGGAATAATTAGTACATGATCAATGAGACATTTTTAGGTGTCTACATTTGCCCCTGTTTGAGACAATGTCAGAATGATGTTGTTTCAAAGAAAACAAATTTTTTTGCCCCAATATGCCCCGGTGATACTTAGGGTGTAATGCCCCCTCGAGAGATTGTTTGTGCATTAAAGACATGAATGATCTCTCGAAAAAAGAAGAATGTGAGATGAAAGATAGAAGAATAGTTAGTTGATTAGAGATAGAGATAGGTGATGTGAAGATGATATTGAGATAGAATATGAGAGAATGAATTGATGAAAGAAATAGAATAATATTAGATGATAGAAAATGATTTAGAAAGAAGATGGGAAATAAATAGACTATCAAGAAATAGATGAGATGAGAATTAAATTGAATGAATCATGAACCTGTGTCACATATTTTATTGCATCAATATATATTCATCACTGAGCCTTATTATTGAACAATGAAGCTTTAGCACATCAGGGTATAAGGAACCAAGATGTAAAGATATCTCATTGAAGAAACAAACACGTAGCAGACAAGGAGTGAACCCTCCATTCGGGGAATTGCGTTAAGGGTCGAGGTATGTGTGGCGATTTCACCTTGATGTGAAGGCTCTTATCACAAACACCCACTAGAGAAATTTCCCTAGAATTTCATTAGTTCACACCACAAACAGCAAACAAAGAAAAAGATAATGCTCATCATAGCTCCTCTAGTCACTTGTGGACATCCTTGACTAGCATAGAAACAATATCTGTCGCCAAATGATAAAAAGATAAAGACTAACCCGGACAAAATTCAGCAGCTATACTGACCTTGTGCCTTCGTTCTTAGTTGTTTGATGTGATGGTTGATAATGTCTGATCTCAGAAAGTTGCGAACCCCGTTTAAGACTGACCTGTCTGATTTCGAGTGTATCCTCTTCTGTTTAAGACAAGATAATGATCACGTTGATATGGATATGATACAATTGATAAGATAGTTTGATCAGTTGATTGCAGATGTTTGACTGGATAGTTGTATCCTTTGTTAACTTCATGCGAAGTGTTTGCTGGATATCTGCTAGGGTATTTGTTTCTCACAAGACATTTTATTGCAAGTTGTTCTGATTGATTGATTTTAGTTCTTTTCCAAGAGATTTTTCGATGTTTTTGGATTATGTAGGTAGATTTTTGAATGTTTTTGTTTGATTTTCTTATGATCATACATGGATGTTTTTGGTTGATTTTTTCAGAACATTATATGGATGTTTTTGAATTTTGAGTTTTTCATTGTTTTTGGATTTTGAGTTTTTCAATGTTTTTTGGATTTTTTCAGGACTTTATCTGATTTTTTGGATTTTTTCAGGACTTTATCTGATTTTTTTGGATTTTTCAGGACTTTATCTGATTTTTTGGGATTTTTTCAGGACTTTATCTAGTTTTTTTGGATTTTTTCAAGACTTTATCTGATTTTTTTGGATTTTTTCAGGACTTTATCTGATTTTATTTTTTTTTGGATTTTTTCAGTTATGCCCCCAGTGTGCAGATCTGTATGACATGATGATCTGCAGAATGTATGTGGAGACAAATGAATTTTTGACATGACCTATATGAATGCAATATGCAGGATGAAGATGCACTTCCTATTCGAACAAGGTTGAATGTCTTTGTATTTAGCATTTGTAATACACCTGTAAAGCGGAAAATCGCGATCAAACCCTAGTTGCTCTCCCCTCTTCCAACTCCAAGGAGAGAGAAGGGAGATTCACTAGGGTTGATGGTTTTCACTTAAGGGAGAGACTTTACATTCAAAAGAGGGGTTGAAACCCACAAGATCCAATCCCACACAATGCAAGATTGGATGCTAAATGTGTTTCAAGGGTTAAGAAAGCAAGGCTACCCTCTTTTGTAAAGAATGTTGATAGAAGAATTAAGCTAGGAATGTATAGAAAGTGACAAAGATTCGCTTATAAACTGAGATAGGGATATAGGATGAAGCTGCGGACTTGGAATTAGCAGTAAAATGTCGATACGGCGCTGTCCTGCAAATTTGAGCAAAAGTTGATGGGACGATGGCGCCCGGCATGCACACGGTCCTCCGAAAAATCCGCGAAACGAAGGGGGATCTGTTCGTCTCTGCACAAGGATTCCAGATCTTCAATTTTAGCCGCGTACCTGCAACCTACACACAGAAAAGCGAAGACGATTGGGGGGTTAGGGATTAGGGGTTTGCCCTTAGGTCAAACCCCGGTTTTGGAATTAACCAAGAAATGAGAAATGTTGTAAATGTAATGTAAAACAAGTACTAATACCTTGTTGTAAGGATGTTTGTATCCTTATGTGCGAAGGTATAGATGTTGTTGTTTGTTGTATTGTTGTATGTTGTAGCATGTAATGTGTTGTAAGTGATCTCCTCTTCAATAGTTGAATCCTTGTCTTGAATGCAACACTTAGCCTTGAATGAAGACTTAGAATGATCAATTGCTTGAAAGAATGCTTGAATGCTTGAATGCTTGAGTATAGTTTCCACGCCTTTTCCATCATATCGAATGAAAGAGGAAAATGTAGTTTATATACTTGTCAATTAGGGCTGATAGACTGATTTTCCCGACCTTAGGCCGACCAGGAAAGATAATTTTCCAATTTGCAAACATGAAGACCCGAAGTCCAAAAGAGACCGGGCCCAAAATAGGACCCAGGGACCAGGGCGCTGGGCGCCATGGTCCTGGGGGACCAGGGCGCTGGGCACCCTGGTCCTGAAGGACCAGGGCACTGGGCGCTCTGATCCCACCTCCCGGGACAGCAGGGTGCAAAGGAGGTTCAGGCCAGGGTGCAAGAAAATGCAGTTTTCAGTGTCATAATCAGGTTTCGGGGTCTCCATTTAGGTTGCGTGTTGCGTCGCCATCGTGAAGACCGAAATGTAGTCGAAATTGCAAGTGTCGCAATTTTAGGACGCTACAACACCGATTGAAAATGAAGGTGCAAAACATTTTGTAGATAAGCGGTCAATTGATCTCTAAGGCTCTTCCAAACATTCATCTCAACACACTTAGTGACTAGGATTTACAAATGGAGACGTGGAAAACTTATTGATGGTTCTTGAAACTTTGATCTTCTTTTGCCCATGTGTGTGCAAATGAGTTAATTCCCGCTCTTGTGTTCACTAAAGATCCTTAGCATCCTATACAACTAGCTACATGGATTATTCTAACTTCAAAAGCATCCCGAATAGAGCCTCACTGCCAGCAAGCCTTGAGAGCTCCGACGAGGTTATAGACTGTAATTTCTCAAATATTGCTCCATTTCCAGTAGGCATTTATAGCCCTGACGGAGTTACTTGCATGTTCCCAGAGTCAAGCTTTTTTATCGCATTTGTATACATGATATTTCAGTTATATATCATTGCTCTTTTTGCCTTTAGATGGATATTTGGCATAGCTCTTTTTATTTTTATTTTCTTGCCTTGACTTGTAAGTAATGAAACCTACTTGGGTGTGACAATTACAGCGGCGTTGAAGTAGAATTTCAGATTTTTCACTAGTCATATGATCAACTAGGTGTCTAGAATGAATTAGAGATCTTGTTAAGGTGTGAGATATAGCAATTGATAGATTGTGGGTTAACAAGTCTCAAATAGTGAAATCACTACCCAACCATAAGTAAAGCATCATCATAGGGTAATGCTGAGAATGAATAACTTTAGAACCTCAAAGATTTCATGTTCGAATATCTAAGAAAGGAGATGACCCTTGTTTTCTTCAGGATGCAAACGAATGATGAACTTGAATAGTTGCCTTGTTTTATTGATGCTTCTACATGAGAATGCAGAACTTTAAGAATGTGATGCGTCTAAAAAGGAAACTACATGTAATGCAGTGTTTTAAATGATATGATATGCAATGCAGACAGTAAAACCTAAACTACACAACCCTTAGGTATAATATCGTTTAAGGTCCATGTTGTTCATAGGGTCAGAGATTGGATCTCCCTCCATGGTAGCCAAATGATAGGCTCCATTGCCTATGACCCTTGTTATAATGAAAGGACCTAGCCAATTAGGTTTGAATTTCCCTAGCCTTTCTCATTCTGCTAAGTTCCTTTGATTCTCTTTAAGTACTAGATCTCCCACTTGAAAGGTTCATGGGCAGACCCTTTTATTATAACTTCGTCTCAGTCTATTTTGATATCCTTGTAAATGGTTAAACGTTGTTTGTCTTTTTTCATCAATGGTCTCGAGTTCTTGTAACCTTGCTACCCTATAGTCTTCCTCTGATATGATGTTCCTGTAAGGAGACTCTTAGAGACGGTATTTCTATTTCAATGGGGAGTATTGCTTCTGTCCCATAGACCAAGGAATATGGTGTTGCTCCTGTAGGTGTGCGTACTCCTATTCTGTAGGCCCAAAGAGCGAGATTTAACTGGAGATGCCAGTCTCGTCCTGTGTCAGTGACTACCTTCTTAAGAATTTTCAATATTGTTTTATTTGTAGCCTCTGCTTGTCCATTACTTTGTGGATAATTTGGCATGACAAATCTCTATTGTGTGTGGAATTTGTCACACAACTCTTTCACTTCCTGGTTTTTAAATGGACACCCGTTATCTGTAATAAAGCACATTCGAATTTTGTATCTACATATAATGTAGTTGAGCATGAATTTTACTATCTATTTTCCAATGGTGTATGTTAAACGAATCGCCTCAACCCATTTGGTAAAGTATTCAGTGGCTGTCAAGATAAACTTGTGCCTGTTGGAAGAAGTAAGGTTGATTTTACCTACTAGATCTAATCCCCATTGTGAAAATGGCCACGGTGATGTGATGGGTTGAAGATCTTGTGCTGGTGCATGAATAAGGTCTCCATGCATTTGGCATTGTTTACACTTCTGTACATACTTGTAAGCATCATTTTCCATGGTTGGCCAGTAATACCCTGTTCTCAGCAGTTTCTTTGACAATGGCAGACCGCTTTGGTGAGCCCCACAGATTCCATCATGGACTTCTTTTAAAGCAAGGTGTGCTTCATTCTCATCTAGACATCGGAGAAGAGTTCCATCGAAACCCTTTCTATACAGAGTATTAGCTATAATGATGTATCTAGGTGCCTGACGAATAAAGGTCTTCTTTTGGTTTCTGGATAGATCTGGTGACATGTATTGGGTATGCAAATATGTATATATTTCATTGTACCAAGGTGATTCTGGACCCATAATTGCACATACATAGTCTGATAGGGGGGTCTCATATGCAGGTAGCATTAACTGTTCTATGATGAACTCAAACTCAGTTTCATTAGCAGGCATATTCAGAAGAGATCCTATGGTTGCCATTGCATTCGCTACCTTGTTTTGTATTCTGGGGATTTGTTCGAAGGTAATTTTGCTAAAGTGCTCCTTGTAATCTTCAACCAACTTCTTATAAGGCATGAGTTTGTCATCCTTTGTATTGTAATCATCATTGACCTAGTTTACAATCAACTGTGAATCACCATAGACCTGTAACTCTTGTATTTTCCATTGCATAGTTGTATGAATCCCTATGAGAAGAGCTTCATATTCTGCCATATTGTTGGTGCATGGGAAATTGATCCTAAATGACTTAGGTATAACATCCCCTTGAGGAGTAATGAAGAGAATACCTGCTCCAGATCCGTGATTTATATATGACCAAGCAATGGGTGATTGTCTTGTATAGGAGCCTCTGCTAATTGATCTACTATGATTTGTCCTTTGATAGCTTTTTTGTCTATGTATTCTATATCAAACTCGCTCAAGATCATAACCCACTTAGCCAATCGCCCGATCAATGTTGCTCTGCTCAATAGCTATTTGAGTGAGTCAAACCGTGCAATGATTTGTACCTTATGACTCAACATGTAGTGTCTGAGCTTTTGGGATGCAAAGATTACTGCTAAGCATGCTCTCTCTATGGGGGTATAATTAAGCTCATAGCCGATCAGAGTCCTACTTATATAATTAATGGCTCTTTCTTTTCCATTTTTGTCATGTTGTGCCAATAGAGCTCCTAGAGCTGAGTTCATTGTTGATATGTATAACAATAGAGGTTGTCCTGGAGTAGGGGATATTAACACTAGTGTGTTCAAAAGATAATATTTTAGAGCTTGGAAAGCTTCTTGGCATTGTTCTGTCCATTTAAAAGTAACTCCTTTCCTGAGTAAATGCTGGAATGGGTGACACTTATCTGCCAACTGTGCTATGAATCTCCTTATGGATTGTAATCTTCCTTGTAACCCTCTGAGCTGTTTAAGTGTTGATGGAGGTTGCATATCAATGATTGCCTTGACCTTGGCAGGGTCTATTTCAATTCCTCTGTTTGATACTATAAACCCTAATAGTTTACATGTTGTTACGCCAAACACACATTTCTTCAGATTTAATCTGACATTATATTGTTCCAACCGATCAAATATCTGTGTAAGAACTGCAAGGTGACTTTCTCTAGTTTGTGATTTAGCTAATATGTCATCCACGTAATCTTCCATTATGTTATGGATCATGTCATGAAATAATGTTGTCATGACTCTTTGGTATGTTGCTCTGACATTTTTAAGACCAAATAGCATCACATTCCAGCAGTACATTCCCCATGGGCATGTAAAGGCCATTTTATGTTGATCTTCTGGTGCAATTTTAATCTGGTTGTATCCTAAAAAACTATCCATTAGGGATAGCATCTCATTTCTAGCTGTTAGGTCAACTATCATGTCGATATTGGGTAGTGGGAAGTCATCCTTAGGGAAAGCTTTATTTAGATCTTGAATATCGGTACAGATTCTGATGCCTCCTGTGGGCTTAGTCACAGGTACCAGGTTTGATATCCATTTCGTGTAGTCAATAGGTCTAATAAAACCTACATCCAACAACTTTTGTAATTCTATTTTAACCAGTAATGCAATACTTGGATGCATTTTTCTCAATTTTTGCTTATAAGGTTTAACTCCTAGTATCAATGGTAAGTGATGCAACACTAATTCAGAATCTAAGCACAGCATGTCTGAGTAGGACCAAGCAAAGTTGATAGGTCTTTGTTTGAAAAAATGAATGAATCTGTCTTTTTCTTCTTTTCTCATTGATTTTACCAGATGGATGTTATGTACAACTTCCCTTTCTGCTATATTTACTTCTTCTGTTTCCTCTGTAAGTAATGCTGAACTTTCTCTTTCCATATGAAGATTACCCAAGTCATTATGGGTAGTTTGATCCTTATCTTCTATTTGAGAAGTACTTTCTTCTCCAAAGTATGTCGTTCTGTTTAGGTCTATAGCAAACCCTGCTTTATGATCACCTTGCGGAAATCCCTCTCTGACTCCTAGAAATTCTGAAATTGCTTCGTCATTTTCAAACCAATCCAACGTTGGTTTTCCTTCTTGCCCCTAGTCAATCAAGTGTGAATGTACTAGGGGTAAATCATTATTTCCTTCTGTAGTAGAGTCTGATAACATGAAGACTTGATTGTTTTATATTACACTTTCTGGTGGGGTAGAATCATGGAGTGATAAGAATTCGTAGTCATGAGAATCTGTCTCACTGTTAATATATGTTTCATCATATGAGCTATCATCACTTATTTCTTCTTGTTATTGTCCCTGATTTTGTTGTAGATTGACTGGTCTTCTTTGTACATTAGTGACCCTTCTTAAGCCAGGTATAAGCCTTTGTAATCTTTCTTCATCTGTTTCGTTAGGTTGAGCCTGAGTTGCTTCTCATGGTAGAAGTAGTGACAATAACCATGGGTGGGATTCAGGTGGTGGGGGTAATCTTGCATCTGTTGCCACATTAGCCTATACTGTTGTGTCGATAACTACATCATTTTGTGACTCCACGGTAGGTTCTTGTAAGAGTTGTCTCATGTCTTCCCCATTTGATTCTGCGCTTGGTGATGTAGGTACCTGATTGCTTGTTTGAGATGAAGATGGAAGAGCCTATGTGGACAAATTCCTTTGTGATATGTAATCTGATGGTTTGCTTGGTCGATTTAGTATATCAAGGGTACGCTGTCTGGCTTGTGTGATATGTTGTACATGCTTGTATCCTAATCCTTGATTTCCTGGATTATCATTAGGAACAACAGGTTCTAGTCTTCCTTGTTTTTGTAGTGCAAGGCCTGTGGTACCATCATATCCATGTCTTTGGAGTATTTTGAATCCATTGCCATACTGATCTCTGTGTATTCTGGGTGTTGTCATATGATCTTCTTCTCTATATATCCAATGGTTAACATCTTTGTTCAAGGATTCTTCCTCTAAGTCTCCCCATCTAATGAAAGAGCACGAGTTTGAGTATCTGACAATTTCTTTTCCTTTGTCTTTCTTTTGTACTGTAGTGTGAGGTTTCCCAAAGGACTTAGGAGAAAAAGACAATTGTTTCCCATTTAAAGTATTTGCAATAGAGTACTCTCCACAACCCATATCTTTTATTTGTAAGGAGGATGTCGTAGGAATATCTTTTTGTGTTTCTGTGATCTTTAATGTTTCCAACTGTGTAGATAGAGGTGATGCCTAATTGATAGGTACCTGATTATCGACACTGTCTTTTAGATAATTACAATGTTGGAATAGATTTGGATCACCCTTTATGGTGATTTCAATACCATTGTATGGGAATTTGACACACTGATGAAATGTGGATGGTACTTCTTGCATGGTGTGAATCCATGGGTGGCCCAATAACATGTTATATCCCAACTCTCTGTCCAAGACTTGAAAAGTGACCTCTGTCGTTATTGGTCCTACTTGTACTGGTAATGTTACAATGCCTTTAGATGGACGATCTTCATCATTGTAAGCCTTGATGTTTATCCTTTTGGAAGAATCAATGTGAAGTTTAGAATATCCCAGTGCTTTGACCAAATTTAAAGTACAAATGTTCAGACCTGCTCCCCCATCTATAAGTACTCTTCTGATTCTTTTCTTGTGAATGTAAGCTTCCAGATATAGTGGGTCATTATGAAGCAATTTATCACTAGGAATATCTTGTTCTGTAAATGCAATATGTGTACCTTGTGTCAGATTTCCTACCATAGTCTGGAAGGCACGTTCATCTATATCTTTGTCCACTACTAAATCTTGAAGTGCTTTATCCAGTATAGCTCTATGATTGGGTGAGATAAACAGTAGTTCAAATAATGATATATGTGTCGTAGTTTTCTTAAGTTGCTTAACTACATTGTAAGTCCCTACTATTGGTGGTTGATTTTGTGGTATCCCTTGTAAGGTTACCTTTGACCTGCGAGTAACCACTGCACAGTCTTTGTCTCTGGGAGTAATTGTGATTGTAGCGATTGTATCATTTGTATCATAGGCTGTTTTATCTAGATTTATGTTAAATCCCTCTTCATAGTCCCAATGTGTATGTTTGACATCCATAATATGTTCAATGAGTTCATCTTCAAACCAATCCGAGTGAGATGGTTGATCCTGCCCCTAGTCTCTGAGACAAAGATTCATATCATCATCATACTTTTGTGCTTCAGATATCATGCAAATTTGGTTTTCATCTTTATGAGTGTCTTGATATTGGTCCTCCTGATCAGGTGTTTCTTGTGAATCATTATTTGTTGTATCTCCTGAGCTAATGGCATGAATAGTGTAGTCATATGAGACCTTCGTGTAGTTAGTCGTATTATCTTGGGTACCTGATGTGGTAGCTTTTCCCTTGTCATGCTTAACAAAAGGATCTTTAAAAATCATATGATTCATGTTTGTTGAGGTCTTATCTGCATCAATTGTGATATCCCCTTGGTCTATCATATCTTGGACCAAGTTTTTCAATTTGTAGCAACTTGTTGTTTTGTGACCTTTAGTCCTAGGATAATCACAGAAATCATTGTCATTCCAGCATGTGGGTTTGAAAGGACCTGGTTCATATACTCTTACTTCAGGTAGAGTGATCATGTTTGTCTATATTAACTTTTTGAGCACTGACTCAATAGGTTCTCCTAAAGGTGTGTAATTTCTTCTTGGAGCGTTTACCCTAGGGTATCTTATGTTTGTATTTTGCGTAGCATTTACATTGGTTGATGTTGTGTTATTCCCGGTATGTGGATTTGTTGACTGACTCGTTCCCAATGATAGAACGGGTTGAGTTCTGTTTATCATTCTGGTGTGAACAATACCATCATTGGTCACATTTTTGTTTTTTGACCAAAACTTAGATTTGTCATTGTTGTTGGTGTTGCCATACTTAATAAGACCTTGTTCTACCAAGCCCTTCTCACATTTGAGAGCCCTTTCTATGATTTGTTTGAATGTGGTTAAACATTGCATTTGTATTAGATATTTAATCTTAGGAATCAAATTTTCTGTAAACATATCCACTTGCTCTATTTCTAGGATAATTGTCTTGCATCTCATGTAGAGAGCCCTCCATCGTTGTATGAAGGATGCAAATGTTTCAGTCTCATATTGCTTAGCGGAACATAAGTCCATCAAAGTAACCGGGGTGTCAATGTTGTGCGAGAAGTTTGCAATAAATTATTTAGCTAATTCCCCCCATGACGTGATATTTGGTGGTAGATGTGAAAACCACTCTAAAGCTGGACCTCCCAAACTTTTAGGGAATAGTCTCATTAGATAAGTATCTTCCGAGGCAACTTCTATACATGCCATAAAAAATTCTTTGATATGATCTCTAGGATCACCCGTCCCTCGATATCTATCAAATTTAGGCATTTCAAAATGTTGTGGGAAAGGTGACATGTATAATGTGTGATCAAATGGATAAGGATGTAAGTCTTGTATTGTGTAGCTCTTTTTATCGTTACCAGTTTGCATGGTTGTCATCTATTGTTGCAGATTCTGTATTTGTTGTGTTAGAATATATGTTGATGTCAAAGGTATACCTTGTGTGTGTGTATGTCCCACAAAAGGATTCATGGTTGCATAACTAGGTGGTTGTTGGAAGGTACCAAGATTATAACCTTGTGTGTTGTGTGTTCCAGTAGGTACTGTGAAATAGGTGATATGTGAACCCATGCTTGGTTGAGTTGTACCTATTGTATTGGTAATACCTAGATTTGCATTTTGATAACCATATGTGGATCCCATAGAATAGGAAACTGGAGGTTGGGTTACACTTGTTGCTTGCATTTGAATAGGCGCTGAGACACTTGACATTATCGGTATGCTCTGTGATGGTATACTAGCATTGATCGTTGAAGATGACACGCTTGTTTGAAAGTTTGCAGTTGTATTGACATTTGTTGGGAGAGGTACGTTTTGAGGAAGACTGGAGGTCGTTGCTTGTATTTGCGTCAAGGATGGTGTTTGATTGTTATCTTGACCTAAAGTTGTTCCTGGTGGTAAAATCTTTGTGACATCAAAATCCTTAGGTAATTTTGCCCCATTTTGTATTAACAATGAAAGGTACTTGTCCCTATCACTATGTATAAGTGCATCTAGGATCATGAGGACATGTAGGTCTTGCTGTGTGGACTCAATTTCTTCCTTTGTCAAATATTGTTGTAATTCGTTTATGGTGGACATTGTTTGTGTACCTGAGTGTTGACCTGTTAACATGTCCATGTTCCAAGTAGGGTTTATAGACTGTGTGTTGTTCGGGTCCATTATTCCTTTTGCTTTCTGGGACCTTGTGACGGGCATCTAAAATTGCCTATATGATGATGGTTCTATGCGAGATGATGACCTAACACTAAACAGTAGACGTAAATACAAGGTATGCAATACTATACTAGACTCTCTATTGAGGATTTTGATGTGAGACCTTTTTAGCTTTTCTAGCTTTCTCTAATGCAAGTCTTTCCATTTGTTGATGAAGTTGGTCAGCCTCAATCTCTCTATCAATTATATGGGCAATCCTAGACTCAATATCTATCTCGTGTATGACTCCCATATATTGGGGTGCGCTTCTTCTTAAATCCAAAGCTAATTTAGCTAGACCATCAATGATTTCTCATTGACCGCCGTTTGGAACTAGATTAGGTTGCTTGAAGGGGAGAAAACCATCACCTGGGAGACCCATGAACGCACATGCTATGAACCTATAACTGATAATATACTTAGACGTATATGAGGTCTAGGTGAAGACGTGTATGATAAATGGTGGACTATGCAACTAATATGGTTGATAATGCAAAAGACCTAGCATGATAATGAGGATGTAAGTGGGACTATGCAAAAGACTATGGACGATAATGAGGACGTAAATGGGACAATACAAAAGACTATGGATGATAATGAGGACGTAAATGGGACTACCTATGGTCACAAGTATGTAAGGATGTTTTGAAAATTAGTTTCAAAATGGACTTTTTTTTTGGTAACTTCGTGTGTAGGACAATGTTTTGTAGTTTTCCAAGTCTGAGAACAATGGTTGGTAGGTATGTATAGCTGATTGACTCAATTTTCATACAATCTCAAAAAATTTGAAGATACGTGGGATAAGGCCTGAAATAGCCCAAGGGACTGACTCAATACTGGTCTATCACAATGATACATAAAAAAGCATGGAAAACAATCTTAGGCTGGATATTGGACACCATTCAGTGAGGCCTCCACAACAAAATACCAAAACAAGATGGATAGATAGAGAGTTTGGCAGCACTGTCTCCACTCCACGACACACACTTCTCGGGCATGCTTGTCTCTCTTACCCTGAAGATCCGAAGATCTTATCACCGAGGGATTTCTATCTCATAATGTAAGGTACATAAGGGGTATCTATGGAGTATGATCCGCACTCCCAGAACCACTGAACATAGGATTTTTGGCAACTAATTTGGTTCTTAGTATTAGGTTTCGAGGGATCCTGATCCAACGATGGATTCTTAGAGCAAGCCACTTAAGGCTTTAGTTGAGCTTATCGGTGCAGGGAAGGCCCCCACATACGTCAAATTCACTCAACACTCTAGCCGCCTGATCACTATATTTATATAGCGGCTCGAAAAACCCGCTCGAGAGTACGCTGGGAGAGATGATATCCCCAACGCATCCCAATTTGAAGTACCTATGTGGGGTGATGAAATCCCCAATCAAAGATACCCCTCACTACGTAGAACAAAAAGAAAGTTTGGATGTCGTTGTCGCCTTCCTTCTTTCTCCCATGGGCCCGATGGTGGGTAGAAAGTCAGTTAGTGCAACAGTAGGTCCAACCCAGACACAATGAAAAGTTCTTTTCCCTTAAGAAAATGAAAAATGATTTAATCTAATGCAACTTGATTCACGTTCATTTTATCGCTTAAATTTAGGTGTTAGATCCACATGTGCATGTCAATTTTAAACACCAAATCCAACTATGAAGGCATACATGTCAATTTTAACCATTTGTTGATTTTTAAGCACCAAAAACCAAGTGTGAGATACACGCATGTCAATTTTAGCCCATGTTCATTTTAAACACCAACAACGAAGTGTGAGATTATCCATGCATGTCCTTTTTAACTATTGTTGATTTAAAGCACTAAAAATTGAAGTGTGAGATTATCCATGCATGTCCATTTTAACTGTTGTTGATTTTAAGCACTAAAAATTGAAGTGTGAGATGTGCATGAAAAAATACTAATCTAATCCTCTTTGTGAATCCGCCACAGGCTGTAAACAGAAGATTAGTAGCAAAATAAACTAATAGAAAACAAAAATTCAAAACTTGACAGAGGCAATTGCGTAATACTACCTTAGCGATTGCATGATACTTACTGAGCGAATGTGTAAATCTGACAGAGCGAATGCATGACGTTATTTGCTCAATTGCATAGCACTAATAGGTCGATTGCATGACAGAAGGCAAACAACAAAAAAAAAGTTAAAAGCTAAAAAAAATAGAAAATTAAACCCTATCAGGAATTTGCACCACCAATTGTGAAGCCCTAGCCAAATCCCTCATCATCCATTCAATATTGATTAGATCATATTTAACTTGATAAGAAAGAACTAGGCTATTATATCTATCTAAGGCCAGTTGTTCTTCCGAATCCTGTATCAATTTTTCTGCCTAGAGAACTTTTTGATGTCGTTTGGCTTCCCTCCTTTGTAGTTTTGTCCTTCTTGCACCCGAAATCTTGAATTGAACTTTTCTTGCCATAAACTGTGTTAATCAAATCCTAAAGTAAAAAAGTAATTTTGATCCTAGATTAACCAAATTTAAGACATAATTATACAGAACTGATATCAAACAGAAGAAAAATAAAACAACAATTAACCCTGCGGATGCGTGACCCAAAAAGGGCGATTGTGTGATCTGGACAGGGCGATTGCGTGACCCTGCCAGAGCGAATGCGTGACCCCGAAGGGTCGAATGTGTAATTCTATCTATGCGATTGCGTGACAATGTAAACTCGATTGCGTGATGGAAAATATTTTCTTGAAATTCATGCAACCTGCAAAAAAAAAAGAAAAATCTGCACAATCTGCAAAAAACACACAGAACACAGAAAAAGGTTAAATTGTTGTTAGTTCACGTCGGGTTCACCAAAATATGGGATGCAAAATTCATTCTTCTTTTAAAAAGTAATCAATTAGAAATAAGGGAAATCATGAATCCCTATCCTAATCAGAATTTAACAAACAATACAATGGAATAACGCAATTAAGGAACAAGAATCATAAATCAAATCAAATCAAGAACTCCCTTATTCCGTGGCTGCGTAGAACTTCCATTGCTCTTCTCCTCTTTGTGGTATGATGGCTCTCAGATATTGCACTGGTAACCTGCAAGTGACACAAAGATTCAAAGTTCGTGATTGTTGAAAATGGAGATTGGATGCTCAATTTATAGAAAATTGGAGAAGATTGATTGAAAGGTGGAACATATTGATCAAGAGGTGTGAACTCAGGTGAGCTCAAATGCAAGTTGATAGTTGAACTGCTGATTGTAGGAGTGAAACTCAAAAGATTGATGAAAGAGTTAACTGAAGGAAGAAAAAGAATGATTGGAGGAAATAAAGAGGATGACATAGAGAGCTTAATTTAGAAAAAGCTAACTGAAAGATGAAAATAGAAGTTGGAGAGATAAATGATTTAATTAATTAATTGATTTAATTAATTAATTTAGCATGTGCTTGCATTTAGATTTAGATTATTAATTTAATCTTTGCATGAGATATTTATTCAAATAATTGAATTTATTAATTCAATTTAGCATTTGAATATATTTAGAACTTGACTTTGATTTTCAATTTGGTTTTTGAAATCATGCATGTGTTTGAATTTGGAAGAAATTAGAAGAATAAGATTAATTGAAATTAGAATTTGGGGATTTGGAAATGGAAGAATTAATTAGCTAATTAAATAATTTAAAGAAACTATTTAATTATGTAGAAATGAAATTTAATTAAATAATAAAGATTATTTAATTTAAAGGAATTAAATCACAATTAATTAAATAATAAATATTTAGTTAATATTTAGAAGAGGGGTGAATGATTAGATGATTAGAGATAGAAATTGAATAATTAGCAATTTATTTAAATAATAAAGATTATTTAAATTGAGGCATTAACCATAATTAATTAAATAATAAATATTTAATTAATATTAGAAAATGATTAAAATGATTAAATGATGATAGAAATAGAAGAATAGAATAATTAGTAAGATGATGAGGAAATATGAAATTAGAAGAATATGATTAATTAACTTAATTAAATAATAAAGATTATTTAATCAATTAGAGGAATAATTAGTACATGATCAATGAGACATTTTTAGGTGTCTACATTTGCCCCTCTTTGAGACAATGTTAGAATGACGTTGTTTCAAAGAAAACAAAAAATTTTGCCCCAGTATGCCCCGGTGATACTTAGGGTGTAATTCCATTGTATTGTTTGTTAAAATCTGATTAGGATAGGGATTCGTGATTTCCCTTGTTTCTAATTGATTACTTTGTTAAAAGAATGAATGAATTTTGTATATGACCCATCAAAGTATAACTTCCACATTACTGAGGCAGTTAGTGTAAACACGGATTCGTCTGGAAATTCTATCAGCAATGGGTGACTGTCTTGTATAGGAGCCTCTACTAATTGATCTGCTATGATTTGTCCTTTGATAGCTTTTTTGTCTATGTATTCTATATCAAACTCGCTCAAGATCATAACCCACTTAGCCAATCGCCCGGTCAATGTTGCTCTGCTCAATAGGTATTTGAGTGGGTCAAACCATGCAATGAGTTGTACCTTATGACTCAACATGTAGTGTCTGAGCTTTTGGGATGCAAAGATTACTGCTATGCATGCTCTCTCTATGGATCAATGAGACATTTTTAGGTGTCTACATTTGCCCCTCTTTGAGACAATGTCAGAATGACATTGTTTCAAAGAAAACAAAAAATTTTGCCCCAGTATGCCCCAGTGATACTTAGGGTGTAATTCCATTGTATTGTTTGTTAAATTCTGATTAGGATAGGGATTTGTGATTTCCCTTGTTTCTAATTGATTACTTTCTTAAAAGAATGAATGAATTTTGTATATGACCCATCAAAGTATAACTTCCACATTACTGAGGCAGTTAGTGTAAACACGGATTTGTCTGGAAAGTCTATCAGCATGAGCTTTTTAGGTGTCTACAACCATCACTCCCGAGGATGTATATAGGATCCTCTGTATCCCTTTTGTTGGGGATAAGGTAGATTACGATGCAGTGCTGCTACCTGGATTACAGGCGGTCAGGCATGTCTTTAGGGATCTAGATCTATTGACACGTTCCATCAGTTGGGACGTCATGATGAGCAGGTATAGTGAGGAGTTTCCTCTAGCTTGTGTTCTGGTAGGTTTTATTGGTTGTTTTCTAATGCCAGATAGAGGATAGCAGGGATTCCAGTGTGGATGGGGCAGGATGCTAGAGAGGCTGATTGGGACGCCTTAGAGGCTTGGTTGGGGTTATTGCATATTAGCCCATATGTATCGCGAGATGCATGAGATTGTGTATAGGGAGGGCAAGAGAATTTCTCCAGGTGTTTTGATTTTACAGGTATAGGCTTGGGAGCACCTCCCAGTTTGTCGGCTGATTGTAGATGATAGCAGAGAGCCTAGGCAACCAATTGTATATAGATATTCTGGATATGTTACTCAGCCCCATCTAGGCAAGACCAATTTTTGGCGACGACAGTTGGATGACCTGATAGTCATGGTATGGAGACCTTATAGGGGCTTAGATCCATGGGATGACTGGCAGATAGTATGCAGGGATCTTTTTGTTATGCGCCCACTTATTGGCAGATTGCAGACTGTGGTGGAGCGATTTCTAGTATCTCGAGTGATGAGGTAGTATGGTAGGCCTCAAGGGATCTCGCAAGAGTACACAACATACACGAGATATGTTGATGAGGAGAGGCGTAGATGGTCACCGAGGTTATCCTATGCCTTGAGTATGCAGGAGCTTACTGGTTTACATCATCTTGAATGCAATCACATATGTTGTATGAAATGGTATGAACATGACGAAACCCTAATCACACATACATGCTTGCATATGAATGATGTAATTTTGTTCCATAATGGTTGAGTGAAGAATATGTAGCCTTGAAGACCTCTAAAAATGCTTGATGATGAATGCTTCATGGATGCAAGATTGCTAGATTGCTAGGAGATTATTAGTTAGGATTAAATTAGGTTGAGAATAGCTTGCCTAAGCACATGTAGAAATAAATTAAAGCAATAACACCTACATCCTCTAAGTTTCCCTAACGTCGCTACAAGGCAATTATATAGCACACTAAGGCATGAGAATAGAAGCTATTCTATCCATTACATAACATAATGCTTGAACATAAATATATGAAAATTTAACATAGTAATATTATCATAAATGAACTAAGTATCATGATTACTCCTAGGAACTAGGTTCATTTTAAATCCCAAATCCAAACGTCCCTAAGATTACTTTCCATATTATCATATAACCATAGCAATTAAACTTAGATAAATGAAACCATGCTCATTAAATATCAATTTATGTATTACAGCTAACCTTTATTCATTAAGAACCTATTAATTCATATAGGATAGGCAGTACCAACACTATACTATCTGTAGACACCCAAAATTGTCCAGTCTAATTAAATAAATATTTTATTTATTTAATTATCTAAGCTTAATTCTTCTATTAATTAAATAAATCTTTATTTATTTAATTAATTCATTTATCCTCTTCTAGCCTTATTTCTCATTTAAATAAATACATTTATTTATTTAAATTATCATTTTCCTAAATTAAATAAATATCTTATTTATTTAATTGATCCCACTTCTTCTATTAATTAAATAAATCTTTATTTATTTAATTAATTCATTAGCCTTTTCTACACATGACACATGTCATTCATCTCTTAATTCATACACTACCTACCCCTTTCATTATTTTATTATTTCTTCTACCTACCCTCTAACCATAGCCGACCTCCCTTTACACCTCTCAATCTTATCCCTCCATTTCATATTGTGTCTTCTCTTTAAGAAGATGCTTCCTTCATTATCAAACCCTAATGAATCATCTTAAGGACTTGACTACACTACGATCCTACTTGCAACCACATTCCGTTCTTTGTTGAGCTCTTGTGCACATAAAATCTGAGAGCAAATATATCAAGCAAGTCAATGGAGATAGGAAGAATGGAGATCAAAACCCTATTGGACATGTGATGGTATAATCTTTGTGATTTTGTTTTATTTGCATTGTCTTAGGTAATCTTCATATGTTATGGTGGATCTTTGTTGATTGTTAGGCTAGGGTTTTGTGGTTGAATCTATTTAGCCTTTCAATATTGTTATTATTGTTATCCATTTTCACCATATACATTTTGGCACACCCGGTGGGACTCTTGTCCCTTTGCATCTAACCTCCTTGTTGCAGATTTTGCATTTTTTTGAAGTTGAAGATCGAACATTTTTCAACAGCATTTTAATTTTTTTTTCCGCGTTTGTGAACTTTTGGATCGCGTCTTTGATTTTCTGGCGCGTTTATGGTATCTGGAATCGCGTCTGTGTTTTCAACAAATTTTATTTTGTAGGTTTCAGAAAGGGGCGTCTGTGTTTTAGAAATGCATCTGTGTTATTTCTACCCGCGTCTGTGTCGGAAAGGAGCGTCTGTGATTTTTAGGCGCGTCTGTGCATCACAGAACCGTGTCTGTGTTATCCAGACACGTCTGTGTTGAGGGTAACAGCGTCTGTGTATTTATTGTTTCGGAATTTTGAAGTTTTCATTGATTCAATTTTCGGATTTTGTACTTAGGGTTTCAGATCTGGTTTATTTTCGGACTAACACTTTCAGATCTAGCTAACTAAATTGGTGCAGCTTGTCTTGGAAGCAAAACGTTTTGTTGAAGGCCCCTATGTCACAAAGTCTTTTGGGTTTTTAAAATGTACCTAACTTGTATGTTTGCAGGAAGGGGTGATTATGTCAAACAACCCAAACTACTAACAACTTTTGTTGCAGGTTCTTGGCTAGGGTTTTGAATTTTTATTGTGTGCCTTGTTTTCATAGACTAGCAAACACTTCCATTGGTGCACTAAAATTGAATCATTGTCTTTTGTGTCTTGAGCAATAGGCTCTTTTTGTTTAATCTTTAGAGGGCCTGTCTTCCCGTGTGGTCATTAGGACTACTAGTGAGAAGAGGACAACCCAAGTGGTAGCGAGGAAAACCCACCTCATCCGAACCACTATAATCAAATGTATTCATGGTGAAAACTATGGATAACGTGTGCTGATTAGTTCATACCGACACTATGTCTCCCCATAAACCCGTTTGATCAAATTTATTTGATCATTTGTAGGGCATAACCCCTACCGGCTGGGAGCCTTCTGTATTTACAGAGCTGAAAGTGCCGCATGTATGGCCACACGAGCGGATGCTCTTACTAGCACCATTTTGTTTTAGAGGCCCAAATCCTTCTAGTTGTTGGGGCAGGAGGTCAGACCTCTGGTAGCGGCCCACACACATACGGTTCTTAGTAGAGATACAAAGTTCACCATGGGGAGTTTTCATGGGGACTGATGCTTGGCTGACCCGAGAAGTGAGTGCCGAGGGTGGAGCCAGTGAGGTCAAGCATCTAAGTATCCGCTCTGAATAGCGTAGCCTCGGGGGTAAAACTCCATGTGGGATCAACAACTATTGTCTTGGCCAGCCATAAGAATTGTGCTTGACTTATGTTAAACATTCAAAACATTCAAGACCAAACAGCAAAACATTGTGTCTTTTGTGTCTTCAAGTGTATGCAAAACATTTTACATCAAACAACACACTTTTCTTGGAGTCATTGTCAGTCTAAACACTTGCAAACATTGGGTCCTCATCAACATTGTGTCCTCTTGTCACAAAAAACAGTCAAACAGTTAGATTTGGTCACAACAAAACGACTTCATAGATTGGAAAAAAATTGCACAAATTTTACAGAAACGCGTCTATGTCTATTTTAACCGCGTTTGGGTCATATAAGCGCATCTGTGAAGGGCAGAATAGCGTCTGTGTTTATAACAACATCTGTGTTGAATATAAACCCGTCTGTGTTGGATAACAGCGTCTATGCAGTATACAGTCGCGTCTGTGTCCAGAATTGCAAAAATCTTTACAGTCCAGCAAACATAAACAAGAAAATCGCAGAAGCGCGTCTGGGTTAAACAGAGTAGCGTCTGTGTCTATAAACCGCGTCTGTGAAGTATACAGTCGCGTCTGTGTTCAAAATTGCAAGAAAAATTTCACAGTCCAGCAAACAAAAGAAATCAGTTTCGGAATACTTGAGCTTCCTAGGTTGTTTCTTCAGGTTTCATCTAGCATTCAACTTGTCTTTGGGTCTCACAAAATCCATCATTGCTTTACACCTTACATTATATTCACATTTGTCTAAACTTGAGTCAAAAGGTCACTTGCTTGTCCTCATCATACTTTGTCAACACACTACATACAACAACACTTTGCTAAGTGGTCCCTCATCAAGGTTTCTTACCTTTGGGTCTCATTTGGTCTTACTTAGGGTCAAGGTCAGCTTACCTCATCAAGAGAAACTATCCTCTCTTTGGAAGTCACACCTACTCTACTACATACATACTTGGTCTTACACTTTGGACATTGCAAGTACACTTCAGATTCATTTACATTCCATCCAACTCTTGGTCTTCCATACTCTTTCGATTTTTCATCTAGTCTCTCACATCTTGGTCAATACCTAGTTCATGGTTGAAACCCGTCTTCAAAAATCTAGGAGAGAAACTAAAGAGGCTCAAGAGTCCGCAAACATGAGTTCTTATGAGTATGACAATGATATCTTTTTCAATTCTGATCATACTACATTACCTGACATGGATGTCTATAGAAACATTTCAAATGTTGAGAACATGGACACTATAAATGACAATGCGGACAACTTTTCAGTACATTCAGCAGATGTGGAAGAATCCATTATGAATCCCCATTTCAATCGATTGGTTGAGGAAATAATGAGGAGAGATAGACAATACTTCTTACACATGATGGCACAAAGTGGAGCCAAGATACCTCATGATTTTGACATGTCTCAAATAATGGAAGATAGACCTTTGCAACAACCTCACTCCAACATGGATCAAAGGAGACCTAATAGTGGAGGAAATAGAGGACTACACATGGTACCTGAATCACCATCAGCTTTGCTTCAAAAACTAGAGGTCCCACATACACATGGTCAAACATATGATACTCACCTTCGCAGACCATTATGGAAGTCTTATGCAGACAAATATGCTCAATCACATATCAATGCTAAGGATCAACCACCAAAGCAATGGGATATTCCAAGGCATGCTCAAAATTTGGACGAAAGGAAACCTCATGTCAAATTTGGGGGCAATACAATAGAACATGACATGCCTGTAGAATATGGTATACATGCGCAAAATAGATATGGGGTTCCTCAACATGAATCTATACCAAGTGGTCCATATACACAGCATCATTACAGACCTCCTCCATATGAACATGTGTATGATCAATATCATCCATATATGCAACATGCTTCTCCTCCAATTGGTGCCTCAAGCATGGGGTATGGTCCAAGAAGTCGATCTCCACCTAAGAGCAATTTGGAGCAACAAATCAGGGACTTACAAAAGAAAATGGAGGACATAAATACACCGAAGCCAACATACACAATGAGAGACATATGTCCTTATCCATTTGACAAGAGCATTCCAATGCCTCCATTTCCTACACACTTTGTGATGCCTAAATTTGATAAGTATAGAGGAAAAGGGGATCCTAAGGCACACATAAGACAATTTTTCACAGCTTGCATTGAGGTAGTAGCAGAAGAGACATATTTGATGATATTATTCCCACAAAGCTTAGGTGATCAAGCTATGGAATGGTTCTCCCAACTTCCACCTGGAATTAAGTCATGGGGTGACTTAGTAGAGGCATTTATTCAACATTTCTCCTACAACATAGAGACAGACATATCAGTCACTACTTTGTGCAACACCAAGCAAAAAGAGGGAGAGTCTTTTGCATCATTTTTACAAAGATGGAGAAATCTAGCCAGCAGATGCTCTTGTGAAATCCACAAAAACAAATGGTAGAAATGTTCACACAAAATGTTAACAAAGACATTGGCTATGATCTAAGGAAAGCTTGTTTGTCTACCTTCAAGGACGTTATCGAAAAAGGCTTAGCAACAGAAAAGGTCCTAATTGAACAAGGAGTCATTAAAATATTCAAGGAAAACAAAGATGACTTTAAAGGAAAAGACAAGCCAAGATTTTGGAATAAAAACAAGAACACAGTCAATGATGGTGTTGTTGATGCCAACACAGTGCGACCCAAAGTCATCTTTTCAGGATCAAGTTCTACAAACAATCAAGTGAATACTCAAACAACTTCCAGGTCACGAAGGAAGTACACTCCTTTGGGAGAACCACTTGAGTCAGTCTTCAAAAAGCTGGTGGCAAACAAGGTGATCACAATTCCAGATTTCCTGCCATATGAACCAAAGGTCAAACCAAATTGGTGGAATGATGATGAGTATTGTGAATTTCATGAAAGCAAGGGTCATAAAATAGGTAATTGTCATCGACTGAAGAACATTGTGCAAGATCTCATTGATAGAGGTGACATTGAGATTGAGGGACACTCATCCAATCAAGAACATGAGATGTTTAAGGGACCATTCCCAAAGCATGACAATGGAAAAGCTAAAGTCACAGAGGATCAAACCAACTATACCAGAGCATCTTACAACTATGATTCAACCATCAATCACATCTCGATGGACAATTATGTCTACCATTATCATAAAAAACAAAGCATCTGAGAATTCTACTAAGAGACCCAGGATTGTCTTAAAAGGTGTTGGATCTTCTTCTGAACCTACCTCTAAATGTAATGTCACAACTCATCGAGGTAAAATCACTTTGCAAGGTGCTCCAGCCAAGAACACCGCTTCCTCATCAACCAAACCTGAGTATGACCTTGTAGAACAGTTAGGGAAGACACCCACGCTTATCTCAATCCTTGAGCTATTACACATATCTCCCGCACACAAAGCTATTCTCGACAAAATCTTGAGAGACACTGCCATTCCTACTGATCTGAACGTGGACCAGTTTCAAGCCATGGTGGGATACCTTTCCATTCCACACTCTCTCACGTTCACAGAAGTCGATGACACCTCCGTAAGTCAGCCACATAATGCACCATTACACATTGAAGCCTTCATACACAAACATAGAATCAAACGAGTCCTGATAGATGGAGGAGTAGGTCTAAACATTTGTACATTGAGCACTATTAAACAATTGGGATATTCCGACAAAGCTATTAATTCTACAAACAAAATTACCATCAAGGCATATGATGATGAAGAGCGTTCATCCAAAGGCACAGTCACCTTACCTCTCAGAGTTGGGCCAGTTACAAAGGATGTGGTTTGTCAAGTCCTGGATTTAGATCTCACTTATAATATATTGCTAGGACATCCTTGGATTCATGAAATGAGGGCAGTCCCATCGACATATCACCAATGCATTAAGTTTCCTCAGAATGGAGTCGAGGTAACAATTAACGGTGATCCTAATCCATTCATATATTGCAATAACTTGAGATCACATACTGAGACCATCATTCCCAGTAATCGTGAAGCTATTCCTTCTTCGGCATACATTGACCTTGAGTCGTTAAAACCTTTGACATCAAAACAAGGTGAACTTAAAGGCAAATTTCAGGACAAAGGCATGGGAGAATACACTTTAAATCAGACCATGTATTTACGACAAGTCATGAACTCTCCAAAAGAATATGGAAGGCCACATCCTAACAAGCAAATATCCATCATGGTATTCAAATGGGATCCTACTACCTTTCAAAGATGGGGTGAACTGGAAGAGGAAGGTTTATATAAAATGCTCTACAAAGACATTGAAGATGACACACAAGATCAGATCAATATACCCTATGAGAAATATGGCAAAGGCTTCAAGATTCTACAAAAATTTGGGTATGATGGAAAAATCCCTCTGGGGTTATGCAAAGAAGGCGTTATGGAGCCCTTACAACTTGAATTGACTGTAAAAAGGGAACGCTCGAAGGGACTTGGTTTTCTGACTTCCAAGGTCCACACTAAAAGGACAAAAGAGGCATCACAAATCAAAATTGCCAAAATTCAACAAGAGGATCACTATTCCACAGATTCCAACGAATGGGAATGGGGTTCAGACAAATCCTCCAGTGACTATGAGCTCACCGAGACATTCAGAGAGCCAGATGAACCCACAGAAGAGGAGGAATTTTATAAAAAATTCAAAGTTGGTCAAGAAACAACCCATGAGGAGTCTATACAGTCCTTGTCTCAAGGTTCTAGGTTGAAATCACATAGGATGAGAACACCTGTTCCGGAATGCGCTACTAGTGATGATAATTTGGATTTGTTCACGATCGAGACTGATGAGGAGAGTGCCATCGATGACCTCGATAATTACCTTGACATACCCGAATATAACCACATCTTCACTCTTAGCCCCGCTAACTTCGAAGACATTAACGGTCTTCCCCTTGTTCATCACCAACTCATTGATTGGGATAATGAAGGACCTCCACAGTTGGATACATTCCAAAACGATGAAGCTTTTATTGATTATCTAGGCATGCGAAATGATCTTCCCCCTAGAGACCATAAAGCGGGATACACCATAGAACTCAATAGCGTGGCATATTTTGGTGAGGGTGTCGGACCTTCCAGTCGCAAAAATGTGAAAATAAGAACAAATCAAGGGTCTTATGGTGAAAACCACATTGTGGCACTATCTGATCCCAAAAAAGTAAAAAGAAAGGACATATCTGAGGGTGAAAACCTCTCTGAGGCACCCGAAGATGGAAGGCTCGACATTCTCCCAGCATCATATGAGGAAAAATCATCCATGTTGGTAAAGGAGACTATCAAAACAAACATCGGTACAGAAGAGGTTCCACACAACATATTCCTAGCTCAATCACTGACAAAGTCTGAAAGGTCAAAATTCATAAGTTTCTTCAAAGAGCGACAAATCAACTTCACTTGGTCATACGCTGATATGCCTGGATTGGATCCAGATTTGGTAATGCATCATCTGACAGTCAAACCGGGGGCAAAACCAGTAAAACAGAAATTGAGAAAAATGCATCCACAAGTGGCATTACTAGTCAAAGCAGAACTTGAGAAATTACTTGATGTCGGATTCATACATCCAATTGATTATCCTGAATGGATCTCTAACTTGGTACCTGTCAGTAAACTAGACCGCAGCATCAGAATTTGCATAGATTTCAGAGACATTAACAAAGCTTGTCCAAAGGATGACTTCCCATTACCAAACATTGACTTGATTGTTGATCTCACAGCAGGTCATGAAATGCTATCGTTAATGGATGGATTCTCTGGTTATAATCAAATAAGGATCACACCCGAAGATCAACACAAAACATCATTCACTTGTCCTTGGGGAACTTTCTGCTGGAATGTCATGCCTTTCGGGTTAAAAAATGCAAGTGCTACATATCAAAGAGCAATGACCACTATCTTTCATGATCTCATGTATGTAACTGTGGAAGATTATGTTGACGACCTCTTGGTCAAATCAATAGACAGAAATACACATTTGGACATACTCTCAGTTGCCTTTGATCGGTTGGAAAAATACAAAGTAAGATTAAACCCTAAGAAATGTGTCTTTGGAGTAACCTCTGGGAAGCTCCTAGGATTCATTGTATCCAAAAGAGGAATCGAAGCGGATCCAGCAAAAGTCAAAGCTATCTTAGAAATGCAACCACCAAGAAATATCAGTCAACTTCGATCCTTACAAGGCAGACTCCAGTCCATACGAAGATTCATAGCACAACTAGCAGATAAGTGTAATCCTTTTCAGCACCTGCTACGTAAAAACATCAAATTCAAATGGGATGACAACTGTCAACAGGCTTTCCAGACACTCAAAGACTATCTCCTAAATCCACCGGTTCTGATGCCACCAGTTCCAAATCAACCACTGCTACTATACATATCAGCTACTCCAACAGCACTGGGGGCACTCTTAGCACAACAAATTGCTGGGGGCAAGGAAAAAGCAGTATACTATATCAGTCGCACATTGGTGGGATACGAGCTAAACTACACACCAATTGAGCGCGCATGTCTTGCTGTGGTCTTTGCTTCACAGAAATTATGACATTACATGCTCACTCATAAGACTAAGTTGGTTGCAAGAATTGATCCATTAAAATACCTTCTCAATAAGGCAACGCTTACTGGGCGACTGGCCAAATGGGTAATGATACTGAGTGAATTCGACATCGAGTATGTGGACAGAAAAGCAATAAAAGGACAAGCCATCGCAGATCAATTAGCAGATGCTCCCATGATAGATGATGTTCCTCTAAGTTCAGAATTTCCAGATGAATCCATTTTAACAGTGTCACATGCAAAGCCATGGCAACTATATTTTGACGGCTCATACACACAGCATGGGGCAGGAGCCGGTATTCTCTTTATAACTCCTCAAGGCGATTCTATACCAAAATCATACCGCTTATCATTTCCTTGCACTAACAATATAGCGGAATATGAGGCATTAACAACAGGATTATGAATTGCAGTTCAATGGAAGATCCAGGAACTTCATGTTTTTGGAGATTCCCAACTTGTTATCCGTCAAGCAACTGGTGATTATCAAACAAAAGATGAAAAGTTAATGCCTTATAAACAAATGGTGGAGGATCTGAAACAACACTTCACAAAGATAGATTTTGAGCAGATACCAAGAGAGCAGAATCGAGCCGCAGATGCCATGGCTACAATTGCTTCATTGATTGATCTACCTCCAAACGAGACCCGCTATGAGTTCTTGGTGGATAACCTTTTGGTCCCTTCATATGAGATCACTCCTACTGAGATGATATGTGTTGTCGGTCCCGAATCCTAGTTATATGGTTCCATCTTCACATACCTTCGCAACAATATTCTACCTCCTGATCTATCAAATAACCAACGCCGCACCTTCATTCGCCAATCCTCTCGATATGTCATTTTAGCTGATACCCTATACTGGCGAGGTCTAGATGGCACTCTTCTTAGATGTCTAGAAAGTGACAAAGCTCAGATTGCGTTACGTGAAGTGCATGAAGGGATATGTGGTCCACATGCTAGTGGTCCTACCTTGGCCAAGAAACTCATCAGGACTGGATATTACTGGCCCAATATGGAAAAAGACTCATATCAGTTTGTCAAGAAATGTAAGCAATGTCAAATTCATGGAGACCTCATACATGCGCTAGCACAAGAACTTCAACCACTTGTGTCTCCTTGGCTCTTTTGTCAGTGGGGACTCAATCTCATAGGCAAGATTCACCCTCCTTCTTCCAATGGTCATAAATTAATTATCACTGCCACAGAGTATTTTACAAAATGGATTGAAGCTGTGCCTCTCACACAAGTTACTGGAAAACAAATTGCTACATTCATCCTTAACTATATCATTTCCCGATACGGTATTCCGGTTTCCATTATCACTGATAACGGGCGTCCCTTCAAAAATCAGGATGTTCATGAACTCTGTGATCGCTTCCATATTTCTCATCGTTTCTCCACACCATATTACCCCCAAGGTAATGGCCAAGCTGAGGCATCTAATAAAACAATCCTTAAAATCCTCAAGAAGACAGTCGACGATGCTGGTCGTAATTGGCATATTCAACTCAATCCTGCACTTTGGGCCTACCGCACAAGCGTCCGTACACCTACAGGAGCTACACCCTATTCACTTGTTTATGGTTCTGAAGCCATCTTGCCTATTGAGGTCGAGTTACCCTCTTTACGGGTCTCTTTGCAAAACATCATCACTGATGAAGACTACAGGGTCTCTCGCTTATAGGAACTAGAACTGTTGGATGAACGGAGACAAACTGCTTTTAATCATCTCAAGGTTTACCAACAATGAATGAGTCACAGCTACAATCACAAGGTCAAGCCTTGCACATTTGAGGTAGGTGACTTGGTTCTCAGAGAAAACCCCAAGAATCAGCAAGACGGAGAGAAGAAGGGCAAGTTTGAACAAAATTGGCTTGGTCCTTACATCATCACAGCAGCCTATGGATCTGGGGCATATCAGCTCTCAACTACAGAAGGTGAACCTTTGGAGGATCCTATCAATAGCATGCACCTTCACAGGTTTTACACATAGCTCTTCAGAATATCCTAATTCAAAAATACAAAAAAATAAAAAAATTCAAAAATACAAAAAAAATTATAAAACAAAAAAAATCGTTACATGGTGAAAACCTGGCAAACAGGTGCCTTGTGACACAAAAAACATTGAAAAATCGAAAAAATTAAAGAGAAATAATTTCGTCCAACGGTGAAAACCACTTCGGTGGCACCCTGGGCAAGTACCATGGTGAAAACTGGGTCACCAGTGCCATGCGTAGAGACATTGCTCCTCCCTCCTTCAGGATTCACTTTCATCCTTTCACTTTGCACACACTCACAACCTATTCATCCATAATAAACTTACCCATTCCCATCATGGCTTGTTATTGATCTACCCAAGATTGGTTAGCCATTCATAGTAAACCTCCCTTTCCATCCATAATAAATCAGATCCTATCTGTGGCTAAGGCAAATCCTACATCTAGTGATGGGTGTGGAACTGAGAACATCACATGTTTCGAGGAGTAAAGTTTCTTCCAGCTTTCTTCAGTCTATTCGCACACAATCCGCAATAAAGCAACATTTGCATCACAGATCCACAATAAAGTTTCATCTTCTCCGCAATAAAGTATTAGTTTCATGGATTCAGTCAGTTTCAGATAAGACACAGCAACAACAATGAGCTTCAACAAATCAAATCTTTCAACAGACTCAGACAACATATGGTTCAGTGCTATCTATCCTTTCTATGAAAGTAAACATTGTGACCACAATCAAATAGACTTATACAAGTGACAAGAGACACTAAACTTGAGGACTACAGTGGATGTTGGTGTCGAGTCTTGGTTTTCTTTGGATTTTATCTTTTGGTGACATGTCTTTTAGCTTTTCTAGGATGTCTTTGACTAGAGATTCTATCTCCAGGATGTCTTTGACTAGAAAGGCAAGGATGGGGTATCGTCACCTATTTGTATTTGTTGTCTGTGGATTGTCTCTTAGTAATGCTATGACTTGTCCAAGGATATGAGGACACTGTGAGTCTAGTATGAACTGGGGCATTCCTTGTTTGTGACTGTCTTATCTCCATGCAAACAGGTACAATGACTTTCTGGGTCGAACATATGCCTCGATTGTCATAACCTACTTGCCATAATAAAGCTCAATGATGATAACGCACAAGAAGCTCTTTCACTTTCATATCTTCTGTCTTTCATCCCCCCTTTCTTGATTGACTTCCATCATCCTTCTCGAGTCCGTGTAGCCTGCTATCACATGACTGAGTATAATGACACACCAAAAACATTTGCATTTCATGTAGTTGCACCTACATTACCACATATAAGCATTTCATACATACATATAGATATCACAACTGCATCACATCCTGCACACAATACCTGTTAGCACAATTTACATTTGCATTATCATATTCATATGCATTATATACATTTACATTTGCATTGGCATAACATTTTAAAACATAAAAGAACAAAAATATCGCATTACATACATATTTGCATCCATATCATAAGCATCACATAAGAATATCTCATCACATAGGTACACATGCATATAGCTACCGCAAAGATGAATCATCTCATATATATATAAAGTGTCATGATACAATGATGTCAAAATCATATGGCTACAATCACCCGCAGGTGTCTACAATACAAAAGAATGGTACAACACTGATACAATGGGAGCCCTTTAAGGCTATGATGAACTCCCTCCCTCGGAGCCGCCTGGCCTCGATGGAATCTGAGCCCCTGAAGGACCCACCCCAGGATCATCCCGCCTGCCCCCTCTATCTGGTGGTGGTGGAGGACCCATGACCCCACCGCTAGATGCCTGCCTCCTCCGACTCCCTCCTGTAGCTGTCGTTGTACGCGACGGTCTATGGAAGCTCCTCGCCTGCTGATCTGTTGGCACTGCATCGTAGTAGAGGTCCCTCCAGTACCCTATCTCCTCTCCGGCCTGCAGGACATATGCATAGCCTGCCCCTGTGTCCTCCACCGCCTACCTCCCTGCCCTCAGCGCTGTCTCAGCCTCTGTGTAGTGCTGAATCACCTGATCTCTCTCCCACTCAGTATCCCTGAGCCTCGTCCTGAGTCGGTCTCTCTCCCTCTCCAACTCCTGTATCTCATCTGCTTGGCCCTGGCAGATCTCCCTGAGCTCAATCAGCTCATCCTCCTCTGGATCCCCACCTTCTACCTCTTCCTGTGGCTCCTCCTCTGCGGTTGCCTGTCCCTGTACTTGTACCCGTACTTGCACTTGTCCCTATACCTATCCCTGTACCTGTCCCTGTCTTTGTACCTGCCTTAGACCCTGTGTTGCTGGTACCTATAGGGGCAATCCACCGCGACCCCTCACCACCCGAGCCTGCCTCTCCTCCCCACCCTCCCTCCAAGGTGCAACTTGCCTCTCTCCCACTACTCCCCTCCGCCTTCGTCGGCCTCTACCCCCATCACCTCCACCATCATCATCATCATCCCCACCTCCATCTCCATCCAATAGCTCCCCTGTATCTATCAATCGTGGGAATGGATGCTCTGCCCAATACGCTGTATACTCTGCATCATCCCGACATCCTCAATCTTAGGCCACATGTCTCAAGGAAGAGGTATCATCTCCACCAGCTGAGTCACTACCTGATCATACGACAGTAGCGGCCCAAACTGTGCCTGATCTCTGATTGTGCGGGCATACATGCGTAATCCCTGGGGCATCCTCTGAATCCGGACAAACTGTCGGCCAACCCTGTCCACCAGCTACCTCTCCAGTATATAGGGCGTCTGCCCAATCAAGTACTTGCTCCGGAAGGTGTAGGGCAGCTCTACTGCATCATCCTCCCACTCCTCGCATCCTAGATACGGTCTCCAGATGACTACATCAATGTCATCTATCACTCGCTGCCAATGCTCTAACCTGCCAATCCACGGCTGCGAGGTGATCATGTCATATAAATGAACAAAGCTGTGTCCATGAACTCTACCCCTGAAGTGTATTGGTCGGGTAATCGACAGATGCTTGTAAGCCCAAACCTGCAGTAGTGTCACCCCGCAGCCCAATCCAACTGACCCATGGTATACAAACTAGTGAAGCTCATAATATAAGTGGGCCAACACACATGGTCCCCAAGCATATCTGGTGTGCTGTGTCACCAGTGTCTCCAGTGCTCCGCCCTAGCCCACTGCCAATCCCTGTGTCACCCTATCCGGACACAAGAACCCATTGATAGCTCCTCCGATCACAGCTGACAATGCTAACCCTGTGGCTGTCATGGTGTCCCATGCCACATGACCAGCCCTCATCTCTAGGCCGGGATCCTGAAACACCCGTCTCAATGCCTCTCTGTCACCATCTCAATCATATGGAATCAAATCTCCATCAATCGATATATGTAGAATCCTATAGACATCCTCAAGGGTGACTATCATCTCACCCATCGGCAAATGGAAAGTGCATGTCTCAGAATGCCATCTCTCGGCAAGTGCAGTCAATAGTCCCATGTTTGCCCGAAACTAAGGCACATACAGAATATGTCTCAGACCCATAGCCTCAATAGCAGCTCTGTCCTCGAAAGTCAGCTCAGGTCGCAATCTCTGCGTCGATGAGAATCTCTCCTGTGACTCCAGCATAGGCAAGTACTCCTGCAGTCAAGCAAATCAATCATGTCAGTTATAGTGGCATTCACTGTTCATCACAAAATGCTACTTTTTTATCTAAATGCATATGGTTATCTATCCTAGTGACACTCACTGTTCATCACAAAGTGTTTCTTCTATCCTAGTAGTAATCCCTGTTCATCACAAAGTACTACGTGTGTGACACTCACTGTTCATCACAAAGTGTTACTCACATTTGCACTCCCTGTTCATCACAAAGTGCTGTTCATACTTTGGGTACTCCCTGTTCATCACAGAGTACTCTATCTTGGTACTCACTGTTCATCACAAAGTGCCTTGATCTATCCTAGTCTTCCTAGAGGACCTACTTGAGTGTATCCTCTCAGCAGCTTATCCAATCGACAACGTATGTTCATCACAGAACTGCCGATTTGACCTAGAAGACGCAACCTTGCATTTTCGGACATAAACGAGCTTTTAACTCACAAACGCGCCTATAGACTTCATAGACGCGCCTAAACCACACAGACGCACCTGTATGACATAAACGTGCCTATACTTTTCATAAACGCGACTTTGAAATGCAAATGCCTCTGCATGACATAAACGCGCCCGCATTTGGCATAGACGCGGTTCCAGACACAGACGTGCCTGGCACCGACACAGATGCGCCTGTCGGACACAGACGTGCCTAGCACCGACGCAGACGTGGTTGCACGATTTTAGACTTTTTTGTACCCTATTCCTAAGCACATTTATTGCTCTAACTAGCATGCATTAATGACAAAATTAAATGCGTCAAAGTACGAGGAGGTTTGGTGGTACTTACTGGCTCTCCTGCCTCTGCTGGCCTTTGGAATCGGCGAACGCGGTCGAATCTGTGAACCAAAGCCATCGCTACTGACTGCTCCTGCTCTTTTCTCGCTCTGCACTTTGATCTCGTGATGGTGTAGATGACAATGAGGATGTCTTTTGCCCGTGGTCTATCTTATAGCCTACCCTAGCCTTAGCCTTCATTTCCTGAGTCAGTCTTCCTCATCCTGTGACTTTGTCACTTTATCCGGTCAGTCCATTCTATCCTATCTTTCTTATCGAGAGATTGTCTGCAATCTTTTCAGACATTTTCATCCAATCTCTCGAGGGGGCATATCATTCCCATACTGGGGCAACTCTGTATCAGTTCATCTTATCTTCTTTGAAACAACGTGACAAGCCGCATTGTCTCAAAGAGGGGCAAAATGTAGACACCCAAAATTGTCCAGTCTAATTAAATAAATATTTTATTTATTTAATTATCTAAGCTTAATTCTTCTATTAATTAAATAAATCTTTATTTATTTAATTAATTCATTTATCCTCTTCTAGCCTTATTTCTCATTTAAATAAATACATTTATTTATTTAAATTATCATTTTCCTAAATTAAATAAATATCTTATTTATTTAATTGATCCCACTTCTTCTATTAATTAAACAAATCTTTATTTATTTAATTAATTCATTAGCCTTTTATACACATGACACATGTCATTCATCTCTTAATTCATACACTACCTACCCCTTTCATTATTTTATTATTTCTTCTACCTACCCTCTAATCATAGCCGACCTCCTTTTACACCTCTCAATCTTATCCCTCCATTTCATATTGTGTCTTCTCTTTAAGAAGATGCTTCCTTCATTATCAAACCCTAATGAATCATCTTAAGGACTTGACTACACTACGATCCTACTTGCAACCACATTCCATTCTTTGTTGAGCTCTTGTGCACATAAAATCTGAGAGCAAATATATCAAGCAAGATCAATGGAGATAGGAAGAATGGAGATCAAAACCCTATTGGACATGTGATGGTATAATCTTTGTGATTTTGTTTTATTTGCATTGTCTTAGGTAATCTTCATATGCTATGGTGGATCTTTGTTGATTGTTAGGCTAGGGTTTTGTGGTTGAATCTATTTAGCCTTTCAATATTGTTATTATTGTTATCCATTTTCACCATATACACTATCTAAACTCACAAAACAACCACATAGTTAATATCATTAAATTAAATTTACATTACATCTTTGTCTTCAAAGAGAGTGTTCTTATTACATAATGAAAACAAATGGATATCTATTCTAAGAACATGAATTAAATAATACATAAGAGATTACTACTACATCTTGAATCCAAAGCACTTGTAACTGAAGAAGACAAAATCCATCCATGAAGATCATGAACATAACACCAAAAATACCAATGGAAGAAATAATCAACCACCCAACCATGTGGAGCCCAAAGGTCCACACCCATGTGCTCCAAAGAATGACATAAGGCCCCACACACTAGACATACCACTAAGGATGACACTAACGCAACCATGTAAATGCAATGCACACACATATGCAATAATCACAAGGACTAGAACAATACATAAATTTGACTACCAAAGGCTTCTGCACATCACCACATAGACTAGGGTACCAGGCTACAACTAGGGAAGAGTGTCATCACATGGCATCAACATGGGTTTCCCTAGTAGTCCGACCCTCTCCAAACTCTAGACCCCGACACCCATTTGACTGCACATGTGGAATTGAACAATCCTTCCGTGGAGGCAAGGAAGTTCGAGTTGCCATACAAGCCTTCCCTATCTCATCCCAAGTCTAAATGAGCACTCTAGGCCATGAGATCTCCTCATTTGTCTATACAAGCACACAAGGCATGAATGAGGCACCAAAAATTTATCTTATTAATGTATGTAAAACCCATACCTTAATTCATTTAATTTAATGTTATCACTTGATTAATACAACTCTTAATGACCCTCCCTGGTAGCCACTTTAGGACCCTGACACCCACTTGAGAGACACTCCACCTAAATTTTATCTAGACATCACTAACCTATGAGTGCAACAAAAGGATAAAAAAAACCTCATACACATCTAAGGAACATATAATGATTCACCACAATTTATCTCATTAGATAAAATAGGACTTTCATAAGACCTCAATCAACAAAAAGGGTTAAGTCCTAAATCAACTGATTCATAATCATCAAAGAATGGGATTAGACCTCTAATCATTAATGCAAATCCAAGTATCCATACATAAATTAGACCATATAATCCACATCACATTGGCTCTATATCAAAATCTAAACTATAATTCACTTTCTAAACCATATAACATTCTTTTATCCAACAATACTCAAGACACCTTCATGAATAAATGAATGAATAGAACTGAAAGGAGAAACATGAATCAATTTCAAATCAATCACTTATCCTCTATACAATGTATATCAGAAGTCACAAACCCAAGAACAAACTCTTGGACTGACCCAGATTGACACAGGTCCCAAAAACTGAATTGGGAAGCCAAACTAGGTTGACTTTGGGCTTATAAGTCAATAAACAAACCAACCCAAAAGAAAAATATAAATAAAACCCATTTGAGAGGGGTGAATCCCATTTATATAAATTCCTCTATATTACCCCCAATTAGATAATAAATTTGCACAAAACCAAACACTAAAAACAACCCACAAATGCATTACATAGAGAACACATACTTCATTTTTCAATCAAACAAATAGCAATGAATTCATTAAACTTATAGAATGAAACCATGGCATAGAAAACATAGAGAAGACAATCCTTGCAAATCCACAAATTACATTTATGCATAGAAATTAATTATCACAAGAACGCCAACCTGGAAGTAGAAGAAAATGGACAAGAAAGACGGAAGGCCAACCCCTACATGTTCAACTCCACACAAACAACACTTTCAGCAAATCAAGAAAGAACTCATGTCACAAAAATCAGAGCAACAAATCTCCAAAAAACCACACAAAACCCTCTACTAAATCTTCACAAAAACTCTCACCAAAACCCCCTTCAATTCAATGCAAATATTACTCTACAATGCCACACACAAATCTCCTCTCAAACTCCAATTTTTTCCAGAAATCATTCAATAATTCTCTAGTATTCACATAGAAAAAACATGTTATTTCTAGCACAAAACCATTCCCCAAAAATGGGAGTTGGTGTTTGTACATGAAACAACCAAACTTCTCAACCAATCACAACTAAAAACATTAATAACATAACCAAACTCATATAAGAATAAACATAGAATATATTATCCCACTTATAATATTTTATGCATATCAATATTCATTTGACACCAATATTACCTGATTATTAACCAGATAACCCCCCCTAGAAAGTAGGAAGGAAAATAGGAAAAACAATTACCTTAATTATTTAATCCCCCTTCTCAAAACACACACATAAGTAATACAAGAATAAAATTATTATAATTCACACCTTATCTTATATAAATATCATTTAATTAATTTAATAAATCAATATTAATAATAATTAACCTAATATCATAATAAATCTCAAATAAATTAAATAATTCAAAATAGAATAAAAGGAAATAAAACACAACTATACACATATTAAATGTAAAGGGTGACATTATAATAATTGCACCTAAACTTATAATATAGACAATTAATTGATAAATTAATATTAATAATATTTATCCATATACCAAAATAAATAACTAATAATTCAAATTAAATTAAATAAAATTAAAGGGATAAAGCATAATTATTCACATAGCCATCCACAAGACCACATAACCAAAATGGAGATTAAACGAAAGGTAAAACAATCAAGACAAGGGTCAAAACCAAGACATAGACTAGGGTTAGGTGTGGTAGGGCCTTAGTGTCATCTTCAATCAACTACCATTGGGAAAGGAGGCACACTCAAACCTATGAGACTAGGTGGAGTCGGTGCCTAGTACCTGCACTCCCGCACATCATCTAGGAACAAACATGTGTGTGTGTGAGAGAGAGAGAGAGAGAGAGAGAGAGAGAGAGAGAGAGAGAGAGAGAGAGAGTGTGTGTGTGTGTGTGTGTGAGAGAGAGAGAGAGAGAGAGAGAGAGAGAGAGAGAGAGAGAGAGAGAGAGAGTACATACATACATACATATGTTAGGCCCAATATGGAAAGCTAATGTACTGAGAGTGGAGGGGTGAATCAGTACTTCAAAACATTTCTTCAACAATATCTTTACTGTTATGCATAAACCGAATAGTGTAGTAACATAATATAAAGCTAAAACAAATAGATAACAATCATACATGATTCACTCCATAACACATATATTTTGGTTACGTAGAAACTCTTGGTTAGAGAGAAAAACTACAGTGGGGATAACACCCACAACTTCACTACTGCAATAATAAAGAGTGCTCAATTAGAGCTACATGTTTAGCTATTTCTAATAGCATACCTTGTTAGGAGTAACAAGATCTGTTAGATCTACCTTGCTAAAGGATTTTTCAACACTTCATCTAAATGCTGCATATGGCTAGGGGCTTTACAATTTATAGACTTGATTAGAGTCTTTTACCATGTTAAAGGTTTCTCTTACAACTTCACAATATTACAATAAAATCATTACAAATATCTGCAACTTTACATCTGGAATGTTATAGCAGATTCTATGTGCTCATAATAGATTACCTTGCTTATAGCATACCTCGGTAACCCATATAGTAACTCGGTAAACCCTTATGTTTACTCTGTTCTTTGACTGTTCTTTGAAAACCTTCTCAGTGACCTCTGTGTCTTTGTAACAGTCATAACACTTAGTGTTTTCACATGTCTTGCTTCATATATCTCTGTATCATCCTTTTTGTCATGCTACATGTATATTTCTGATCTCAATTCATGTTGTATAAATAGATCTCTTATAACGGTGATCCAATTCATTGCTTCGATCTTACAAACATGATTTATTGAATGAATAACCATGCAAAATATTTCATTGGTTAGATGACCTCAAAATCATACACAATCTTTAAGTGCAATTTCCAATGTGATAACGGTTAGATGTGCCTCAATCTTGTAACACGTTTTTGCATGCATGTCCAGGTTCAATGAATCTGGTAACATGTTTCACTTGGTGTAAATCAACTCAGTGTGTCATCTTTGCTGCTCGGTAGACATGTAAAGATACTTGGTAGACAGCTCGGTGTATACTGCATTCTGTGACTGCTTTCTTCTATAACCGACTAGACTGTGCATACCGACTGAATATTTTGGTAATAGATAACCGACTAGAGTATATAGTATAACTTTGACATAAAACTAATGGCAATCTGATAAGTAGTAACAATCTCCCCTTTTGACATTAGTTGAGATTTTTGACAAAAACTACTTTCAAAGGTATAACTCAATAATCTATATACTTGCAAAATTTGACTATGCTGACAATATATACAATAGTCAATAATAATATATCAGATATACTCCCCTTATCGATATACTGTATAAAATTCTGAGTTTTGCATGCTTGGTGATCTATTCTTGTTCTGTGCTTACTGATCTGTATACTGCTCGGTTCACTGCTCTTTGATACTCTGCTTACTCTGCTCGGTATACTCCCCCTGAATACTATACTCTGAATACTATACCATTCTCTCAATACTGTATCACTCCCCAAATATATTGTATTACTCCCCTAGTACTGTAACATATTACTCCCCCTTTTTGACAAACATAAAAAACTTAATTACCATTCGGGGGTGGTAACTAGTCAAAAATGGATTTGTACTTGGTCCGGACATCGGTGAGAGAGACAAAGAGTGCATCCTTTACACTGTCCATTAAAGAATTTTGTGCTTGAATATTAGCCAATAGTGATATTAAGCCATCTAGAGTGCTTCCCTCTTGAGTAGTAGATAAGTATGTGGCTCGGTTGATTTGTTCTTAGACCGATGAAAGATGTGGAAGGAATAATGTCTGAAGGGTCATTATGTCCATCTTGATCTTGTGTTCTTCATTTCTTAAGTCCAATTGTTGAGCCATGAGCTGTTGTAACCTTGTATAAAAATTCTGAACTGAATTTGTCTCGGTGGTCAACTTATTTGAGAGATCAGTGATCTCTTTCTCAATTACCTCTGTTTTATTCTTAATGTCTTTAATGAATAAAGAAAATGTGCAGAGTTTCTGAAATAAATAATGAATGTGCTTGAGTTGAGGAGTCAACTCAACAATAAATTTGACAAGTATAACTTTGCCAATAGCTATAACTTTTTGTACCTCTTCTATCATCTTGGCAATGAGCTCTTTGTCTTTTAGCTTGCTCAAATACTCTGATGCATCTACTCTAGATGTCTCTATCTTTGTTAGGAGTTCATCCAATTGAATGTGGATGGTTGCATCTATTGATATTGTAGCTTCAGGTAGCATATCTATTAGGAGTGCTTTTACCTCCTGAAGTACTTTATTTTTCTTTTGAATGGTCGTTTGCTTCTCTTGTTCGGCCTTTTCTTTGCATAGTTCACTAAAATCAATGAGTGCTTGCCCCTTTAATTTTGATATATCAATATTGGGCAACACTATTGGTTTTGACAAATCAACTTTAAAACTATTCTTCTTCACTTTCTTTTCTTTACCTTTCACCGATGGAACTAAGACAATGGCTTGTGAGGCTTGATGACCCTCTGTAGGTTGCTTGGTAGAGGCAACACTTTGATTGGTTCCTTTAGCCTTTGTAGAGTCCATCGGTGTCTCGGTACTTGGTGTCTCAATTGCAACAGTCTCAGTGTTAGAAGGTGCGTGAGATGTCTGTTCTTGAGTAGTACCTTCTCCTGTTGTAGACTTGTGACCTTCAGTGCCTTGATCTGTATCATGAGGGGTTTCAATTGAGACAGGTTGCTTGACCGGTGGATAAGGTTGAACTTGTTCCAAGATTGATTCACTAGATACAAGTTTTGCATATGCAGTGCCTTCTATCATTTCCTGTTCCGGTGCCTTTGAATCCATGACATCTTCATCTATTTGAATGGTGTCAGCAGGGTCTCGTTCGATAGCATCAAGACCTTGCTCGGTGACATCAACGATTTCAACTGTAGCATGCTCACCAGCATCCTTGATTTTGAAGATTTCATGCCACTTTGCTTTTGTCTCCTTTTCAACTTCAATATATAGCCCATTCATTAGTTTTAAGGCTCTTTGTTTGACAAGAAACTTTGAATTGTAGGTTGTCAGATGTTCCTTTATTTCAGTGACTGACATATCAGGAAAGAGATGGACAAGACTTCTTTCTCTGATTTGTTTCTCTGAGTCCATTGCATACTTCCACCTATTATCAATATGCAGATACAATTCATTTGGAAGTGACTTAGCTAGTTCCAATGGAGCTAACCGGAACTTTAGAAGTGTGTAGATGACAACTTCTTCAATTTGTCTCTTTTCATCATTGTTCCTGGTTTCATACTTAACATATCTAAATCCTCCAAATCCACCATATTCTTTCAGATTAGCACAGAAGTTTTCAACACTATGTATATTTACCTTCTTGCTCTTGACAATATGAAATTTGCTTGCATCTTCTGATTCGGTATCACTAGACTCTTTTGCTAAAATGAGTCTCCGAGTAGATTTCTTGTATGTCTTTGTTACCTTGGGAACAATAATACTCTTTGTCTTCTTACTTGGTGAAGCTGTAGATGGTCTAGTGTTAGGTCGCTTTACTAGAGGTGGAGTCGGTGAGGCCTTTGATGTGTTCTGTTTCTTTCTCTTCAACACTTTACCCTTAGGCAATTCAGTGCTTAGTGTTATAGCTGCCTCTTGAGCTTCAGATTCCTCTTTGGTAATGGCAATGGTGCTTTTGACAAGTGTAGAGGAAGAGTCTTCTCCGAATTTCTCTGACAATGCCTTAATCATCTTTGATGCCTTTCTTGTAGCTTTGGGTACTACAATGCTCATTTTTACCTTTTCCTTTACTTCCTCATAGGTACCATACCTCAGCTCGGTAGCATGTCTTGGCAATGTAAGAAATGCATCAATTTGTTGTTTTGTGATATCAAAATCAATCTCGTAACCCATCAGTGACAAAGATTGAGTCCTTGGTTCCACAACATTCAAATAACAATAATCGGTGTCAACTTCAAATCATATATCATTTTTGTATTTCTCTACTAGCTGGGGTGGAATCCTATATCTATTATGCATTTTCTCTTGAAATTTACCGAAGTAATCATCCATGATATCATTGAAATTATCTCCTAACTTCTTAATGAAGTCATTAATCTGATGGGTGATTGGTCGGTGTAGCTCCCAAACAACTTTACCGACTGATGGGATGAATTTTTCAAAGTAGAAAAACATGCATACTAGTAATGATCCAAACTTTAGAGTATTAGCCGAGTTGTTCTTCTTTGGCTTCCTGATGGTGTTTAGATTTTCAAATAGGTTCTTCAGCAACACCTCACATAGGTCAATTTTCATTCCCTTTTTCACAATTTTGTATGCCAAGTCTACTGCTGCACAGGGAACACTATTTTCCCTTGCCGATTGGAAGAAACAGTAGCCCATTACTCTAATGGCAAATTTTAGTTCTTCATCAGTGATATTATTCAGTTTCAATCCTCTACAATCAGATTCCACTCCGGTTAAACTGATCAATTCCTTCTGTGATATCATCTTCTGGGCTCGAGCATGATCATAGATAGGGTAATTGGTAATCAGATGAATGATTTCCTTGGTAATCTTAAATGGTTGCTCTTCTAGCCACATGAAATCATTGTGAACTCTGCTCAGAACAAACTTGACCCACTAGGGTTTGAACACACGGGGATAGGTTAGGGCTTCAGTTAATCCTTTGATCTTAATGTGCTCATACTTGCTGTTCAATTTACCATCGGTGCACAGCTCATCATAGGTGTCTTTGATTTCAACATGACTGAGTTCTTCAACACGACATTTGGTGAAGAATTTGACATCCTCGACTAGTAACACTCTGTCCGAGATGAATGAAAAGACAGTTTTGTCATCTAGGTCAGAAGTGACTTTGGGAGTCAAAGAGTATTTTAGTGAGGGCTTTTCTACATTCTTGACAACTATGGGATCTTGGATCTTGGGCGCCATTGTAGATTTCAGATAAAAACTAGCAAAGAGTCCTTAGGGTTTCAGGATTTCAAACGACAGATGCTTTATACTTGGCAGATAATGGCAACTAGATAAGATCGGTAAACTAGCTTAATGATGTGTTGAGATTGATGTAAATACCTTGAATTTTCTTTGTCAGAGGTTTTGATTGCCTTTGATTTGCTTTGCTCTGTTCTCTCGAAAACTTGGTAAGTGTAAATGACCGCGAAAATGCTTTTAAGTACACAAAATACCTTATCGGGCTCCGTGCGGGTTAGGTCAAAAACATTAAATGCACTCGGTTCCTCTTTAACCGATTTGCTCTCCTTTTTTTGTTTTAACTGAGTAACCAAACTTCCTTCATTTACCGACTTGACAGGCTTCCTGTATTCACTGACTTGACAGGTTTCCTGTAAAGTGCTTCAAAAAGACACTGATAGAATTTCAAACTTACTTTTACATCTTAACTATGCAGATTTTGAATTTAGTACATAATATAATAGGAACTGTTAAGATTTTAACCTTCAGAGAATGCAGTCCCTTCATACCTTTACCGATTAATTTGGAATAGGATCACCTAACTCGGTAGGTAAGGTGCTTTCTTCATTTGACACAATTTCCTTCTTTTTCCAAATCATCTTTAATTTTCCTTTTATTTCCTCAGTGTCTTTTCTAGGTTGATCTCTGCAATCTCCAGCTAAGTGTCCCACTTTGTGACAATGAAAACATGCCATACCAGGATTTCTCCATGATCTTCGGTTGTTCATCCCAAACCTTATAAAGCAATTGGCGCTTATATGTCCATATCTCCCACAACATTCACACCATATCCTTGTATTGTAATCCCATGGTACTACAGAATACTATTGATAAAGATCTGTGTGAGTTCAGTAACCTCTAGTATTTGCTCGGTGTGCATACTACATATAGGTCTTTTGCTTAAACCAACACTTCTCGGTACTATGTCCATATCTATTGTAGTTTTTACAAAACCCTTTGAATTTTGCCTTCTGATAATTGTTAATAGACTTTGTCCTACATTGATTAGTTGTGTGACCATATTTATTGCAATTGTAACAATAACCATTGGACTTAGTGACATTCGGCTGCTTACCTTTTTTGATTTGGCATATGTTGGCAGTGTGACCTTGATTTCCACAGTAGTTGCAAATAGGCTTCTTTCTTTTTATGTTATTCTTGTTTCCAGCTTGCTTTCATGATTCTCCTCTTTCGGTAGTATGAATTCCTTTGTCGGTAGGGTCTTTTCCTTTGTAACTGAGTCCTGCATCTTTGTTGGGTCGTCTTGTATTTAGTTGCTCATCCAACATCTTTGATGCTTCATAACTCTTCTTCAGTGTTTCTTTGGATTTCTTCTCTGTTTCAAGTTCATCAGTTAACCTTGATACTTCAAGTTTCAATGCTTGATTCTCATCATTCTTCCAATTTGCTTCATGATGTGCATAACCTAGTTGATCTGATAGGTTTTGTTGAATTCCAATCAACCTTGTGATTTCATAATTCTTATCAATTACTAAGACTTCAAGTTGTTGTTTCTCTCTATGTAGATCTCTTGCTTTATCCTCAGCTGTCCTCAATGCATCAAGATTTTCAGTCATCTGTGTGCTGAAATGTTCATGTTCTTTTTTCATTGCTTTTAGTTGATTAGTCAATGCTTTGTTCTTTTCTTTCAATACTCCAATCATTTCTTCTGTCTGTTCAGATATACTGTTCTCAGATGATGTCTCAATTTGTTCCACTAACTCTCGAGAGTCCTACAAATCATCAGATAATCCTCTTCTCACTTTCAGAGATTTTTGCATTTGCCTTTGCATGTCTGCAATCACTTGATTAGCATGATCCAACTCTTCTTGTAGATACACAATTCTCCGAGATTTTTTATAGCCTTCCATTGATAAGATCTTTCTCTTTAGGTAGTTAAACCCTTTTCCAAGATTAAAGCTCTGATACCAATTGTTAGGCCCAATATGGAAAGCTAATGTACTGAGAGGGGAGGGGTGAATCAGTACTTCAAAACATTTCTTCAACAATATCTTTACTGTTATGCATAAACTGAATAGTGCAGTAACATAATATAAAGCTAAAACAAATAGATAACAATCATACATGATTCACTCCATAACACATATATTTTGGTTACGCAGAAACTCTTGGTTAGAGAGAAAAACTGTGGTGGGGATGGCACCCACAACTTCACTACTGCAATAATAAAGAGTGCTCGGTTAGAGCTACATGTTTAGCTATTTCTGATATCATACCCTGTTAGGAGTAACAAGATCTGTTAGATCTACCTTGCTAAAGGATTTTTCAACACTTCATCTAAATGTTGCACTTGGTTAGAGGCTTTACAATTTATAGACTTGATTAGAGTCTTTTACCCTGTTAAAGGTTTCTCTTACAACTTCACAATATTACAATAAAATCATTACAAATATCTGCAACTTTACATCTGGAATGTTATAGCAGATTCTATGTGCTCATAATAGATTACATTGCTTATAGCATACCTCGGTAACCCATATAGTAACTCGGTAAACCCTTCTGTTTACTCTGTTCTTTGACTGTTCTCTGAAAACCTTCTCAGTGACCTTTGTGTCTCTATAACAGTCATAACACTTAGTGTTTTCACATGTCTTGCTTCAAATATCTCTGTATCATCCTTTTTGTCATGCTACACGTATATTTCTGATCTCAATTCATGTTGTATAAATAGATCTCTTATGACGGTGATCCAATTCATTGCTTCGATCTTACAAACACAATTTATTGAATGAATAACCATGCAAAATATTTCATTGGTTAGATGACCTCAAAATCATACACAATCTTTAATTACAATTTCCAATGTGATAATAGTTAGATGTGCCTCAATCTTGTAACACGTTTTCGTATGCATGTCTAGGTTCAATGAATCTGGTAACACGTTTCACTCGGTGTAAATCAACTCAGTGTGTCATCTTTGCTGCTCGGTAGATATGTAAAGATACTCGGTAGACAGCTTGGTGTATACTGCGTTTTGTGACTGCTTTCTTCTATAACCGACTCGACTGTGCATACCGACCGAATATTTTGGTAATAGATAACCGACTAGAGTATAGAGTATAACTTTGACATAAAACTAATGGCAATCTGATAAGTAGTAACAACATACATATATGCATATACGTATATGTATGTATGTATGTATCTACATATATATATGTATAGATGTATGTATATACATATATGTATATATATGTACATACATACATACATACATATACATACATGTGTGTGTGCGTGTTTACATATATATATATATATATGTATATATGTACACACACACATGTGTATATATATACACACACACCTGTGTGTGTACATATATATATATATGTATGTATTTTATTTTTATTTTTTTGATTGAAGGAACTTAAAAGTATTTCCATTCACTATATAGAAAATGGTTTCAAATACTTTCTTGAATAGACACGATACAAAATAGGCATTACTCTAATTAATATTATGGAAAATGATCATAAGAAAATTTATTGAATTTGCTGACTTTTGCCAATAGTGTGCATGAAAATTCTAGATGTTATCAGTGCTCTGATATTGCTCCATCATGAGTTGCCTTTATGTGTGTGTGCACATGCATCTCTGTGTGTGTGTGTGTGTGTGTGTGTGTGTGTGTGTGCATGCGCACACACACACACCCACAAACATATATATATATATCATCACATCCTTCTCATGATGAGTGATGTAATATCATCCCTTACACACTTACATATAATAAAACAACATAAACATAGATATAGCATAATCAAACAACAATCATCCATATCCTATAAGACTATTAGAATTAGGGTTAGCACAGGATATAACATCATAAGTAGTAAACATAAACCATATCATCTAAGAAATGCATTATCACCAAGTCCATCAAATGGTAAACCCTAACATCATCTAGTAGCCCTAAATCTAGAATCATCATCATAAACACTATATTGTATCCACTAATATGCATAAGTATCTCAAAATAAGAAAGAGAAAATAATAAAACAATAAGTATCTGTATATGGTGAAAGTGGATAATAACAATATTGAAAGACTAAATGAATTCAACCACAAAACCCTAGCCTAACAACAACAAAGATCCACCATAACATATGAAGATTACCTAAGACAATGCAAATCAAATGAAATCACAAAGATTATACCATCACATGTCCAAGAGGGTTTGGATCTCCATTCTTCCTATCTCCATTGATCTTGCTTGATATATTTGCTCTCAGATTTTATATGCACAAGAGCTCAACAAAGAACGGAAATGTGGTTGCAAGTAGGCTTGATCGCATATGAAAGTTCGAAAGCATAGAGTAGTTGGGTAGTCAGCGAGGTTGATAATGAAGGAAGCATCTCCTTATATAGAAGACACTATAAGAAATGGAGGGATAAGATTGAGAGGTGTAAAAGATAAATGGTTGGCTATGATTAGAGGGTAGGTAGAGAAAATAAGAAAATAATGAGAGGGTAGGTAGTGTGGGAATTAAGAGATGAATGACATGTGTCATAGGTAGAAAAGGTTAATGAACTAATTAAATAAATAAAGATTTATTTAATTAATAGAGGAAGTGGGATCAATTAAATAAATAAAATATTTATTGAATTTAGGAAACGAGTAATTTAAATAAATAAAGGTATTTATTTAAATGAGAAATAAGGCTAGAAGAGGATAAATGAATTAATTAAATAAAAAAAGATTTATTTAATTAATAGAATAATTAGGCTTAAATAATTAAATAAATAAAGATATTTATTTAATTAGACAGGACAATTTTAGGTGTCTACATTTTGCCCCTCTTTGAGACAATGCTGCTTGTCGCGTTGTTTCAAAGAAGATAATATAAACTGATACAAAGTTGCCCCAAGATGCGAATGATATGCCCCATCGAGAGATTGGATGAAAATGTTTGGAAGATCGCAAACAATCTCTCGATAAGAAAGAAAGGCTAGAATGGACTGACCAGATGGAGTGACAGAGTCACGGGATAAAGAAGACTGATTCAGAAAATGAGGGCTAGGGTAGTCTATAAGACAGATTATGAGGGAACACATCCTCATTTTCATCCACACGTATAAGAGATCAGAGTGCAAAGATAGCAGAGAGCAGTCAATAGTGATGGCATTGGTGCACAAATTTGATTGTGTTCATCGATTTCAGAGGCCAGTAGAGGCAAGAGAGCTGGCAAGTACCGTAAAACCTCCTTGTACTTTGCCACCATAAATGTTGTCATTAATCATTGTTAGGTAGAGAAATAAATGCACGTTTAGGTATGTCTAGAAAAAATGTCAAGAGGGGTAAAAACACTAAGGTGCGTCTGCATCATGAATGTGCTCTTATGTCTTCTAGGCCAAATCGGCGGTTCTGTGATGAAAATACGTTGTTGATTGGATAAGCTGCTGAGAGGATACACTCAAGAAGGTCCTCTAGGGAAGACTAGAATAGTAGATAGGGCTAGGATTGATAATTCTATGATAGAACATACTTTGCCAATTAGGAAACTACTCAAGAGGATACACTCAAGCAGAGGCCCTAGGATATGATAGATCGAGGCACTTTGTGATGAACAATGAGTACCAAGACATAGTACTTTGTGATGAATAGGGAGTTCTAATATGAGCAGCACTTTGTGATGAATAGAGAGTGCAAATATGAGAAGCACTTTGTGATGAGTAGGGAGTGCAAAATACATAGTACTTTGTGATGAACAGGGAGTACCACTAGGATCAATAGCAACACTTTGTGATGAACAGTGAGTGCCACTAGGATAGAAACAACACTTTGTGATGAACAGTGAGTGTCACAAGGATAGAGTATCATAAGCACTTAAGATAAAAAGTAGCAGTTTGTGATGAATAGGGAATGCCACTATAACTAACATGATTGGTTTGCTTGACTATAGGAGTATCTACCTATGCTGGAGTCACGGGAGAGATTCTCATCGATTCAGAGGTTACGACTAGAGTTGACATTTGAGGATAGAGCAGCTATTGAGGTTATGGGTTTGTGATTCATTCTGTATGTGTCTGAGTTTCAGGTGAACATGGGGTTGCTGACTGCGTTAGTTGAGAGATGGCACTTGGAGACATGCACTTTCCATTTGCTGATGGGTGAGATGACAATCACCTTGGAGGATGTATATAGGATATTGAGGATACCAATCGATGGGGAGTTAGTACCCTACAATTGAGACGGAGACAGGGATGCACTGAGATGAGTGTTCCAGGATCCGGGATTGGAGATGAGGGTGGTAAATGTGGCATGGGATACCATGACATGGACAGGATTAGCACTACCAATAGTACTGATAGGAGTGATTAGTGGGTTCTTATGTATTAGTTTTGTACCATTTTGTATGATGACGTAGACACCTTCGGGTGATTTGGTAGCCATATGTATTTTGACATCATTGTATCATGACACTTATGATTATATATATGAGATGATTCATCCTTATGGAAGCTATATGCATGTGTACCTATGTGATGAGATGTTTCATGATGTATGTTTCTATGTGATGCTTATGATATAGATGCAAATATGTACATGAGGAAATGCAATATTTTTGTTCTTTTATGTTTTTATATGTTATGAAAATGTGAATGTATGAAATGCAGATGAATATGATGATGCAAATAACAATTTACATGATGAAAATGTAAAGTGTACTAACATGTGTTGTGTGTAGGATGTGATGCAATTGTGATATCTATATGTATGTATGAAATGCTTAATATGTGATAATGCAGGTGCAACTACATGAGATGCAAATGTTTTTGGTGTGTCATTATACTCAGTCATGTGATAGTGGGCTACACGGACTCAAGAAGGATGATGGAATTCAATCAAGAAAAGGGGATGAAAGATAGAAGATATGGAAGTGCAAGAGCTTCTTGTGAGTTATCATCATTGAGCTTTATTATGGAAAGTAGGTTATGACAATCGAGGCATATGTTGGACCCAGAAAGTCATTGTACCTATTTGCATGGAGATAAGACAATCACAAACAAGGAATGCCCCAATTCACACTAGACTCACAGTGTCCTCATATCCTTGGACAAGTCATAGCATTACTAAGAGACAATCCATAGACAACAAAAGAAAAATAGGTGACGATACCCCATCCTCGCCTTTCTAGTCAAAGACATCCTGGAGATAGAATCTCTAGTCAGAGACATCCTGGAAAAGCTAAAAGACATGTCACCAAAAAGATAAAATCAAAAGAAAACCAAGACTCGACACCAACATCCACTGTAGTCCTCAAGTTTAGTGTCTCTTGTCACTTGTATAAGTCTTATTTGATTGTGGTCACAATGTTTATTTTCACAAAAAGGATAGATAGCACTGAACCATATGTTGTCTGAGTCTACTGAAAGATTTGATTTGTTGAAGCCCATTGTTGCTGCTGTGTCTCATCTGAAACTGACTGAATCCATGCAACTGATACTTTATTGCGAAGAAGACGAAACCTTATTGCGGATTGGTGATGCAAATATTACTTTATTGCAGATTGTGCACGGATAGACTGAAGAAAACTGAAAGAAACTGTACTCCTCGGAACATGTGATGCTCTCAGTTCCACACCCATCACTAGATGTAGGATTTGCCTTAGCCACAGATAGGAGCTGATTTATTATGGATGGAAAGGGTGAAAAGGAAGGATTATTATGGATGGCTAACCAATCTTAGGTAGATCAATAATAAGCGATGATGGGAATGGGTAAGTTTATTATGGATGGATAGGCTGTGAGTGTGTGAAAAGTGAAGTGATGAAAGAGAATCTTGAAGGAGGGAGGAGTAATGTCTCTACGCATGGCACCGGTGACCCAGTTTTCACCATGGTACTTGCCCAGGGCGCCATCGAAGTGGTTTTCACCGTTGGATGAAAATGTTTTTCTGTTTTTCAATTTTTTTGTATTTTTGAATTTTTTTTTTTTTTTTTAATTTTTTAATTTTTTGTATTTTTTTGTATTTTTGAATTTAGATATGTTGAAGAGCTATGGGTAAAACTTGTGAAGGTGCATGTTGTTGATAGGATCCTCCAAAGGTTCGCCATTCAGAGTTGAGAGCTGATATGCACCAAATCTATAGGCTGCTATGATGATGTAAGGACCAAGCCAGTTTGGTTCGAACTTGCCCTTCTTCTCTCTGTCTTACTGATTTTTAGGATTTTCTTTGAGAATTAAGTCACCCACCTCAAATGTATGAGGCGTTACCTTGTGATTGTAGCTGCATTGTTCCTTGACTGAATGATGTGTAGCTTGAGTGTCTGTCTTCCTTGATAAAGGAACTGAGATAGAATTACTAGTGTGTGGACTACATAGGCCTGTATGCGTGTCACCTGAAGAAGTTTGGGCATCCCTGATAAAAAATTCCTTCAAGGAAGCTCCATTAAAGGTCCATGATGTATCGCCAGAAGGGAAAGGATGTGTGGAACAAGTAGATGAGTGATGAAGGCTTATGATTGTGAAAAGAAGTGAAAGTAGGATAGCATGATGGAGACTTAGGATCAACAAGTGTTCTTTTTGACTTAAAATTTTAGAACTTTTGCCCCCAATTATTTTGATATTAGGGGAGATCAACTCTTGTTGTTTTTTCTTCATATGATTTTTATCGTTGACTTTGATTTTTTCAGAGTCCAATAGCTTTTGATTTGGATTTGGACTAAAGGAATTTTCTTTATTTTTGAATTTTATATTTTTCTTTTCATAGCTTGATTTTTGATCCCCAATGAGTAAGGGCTTTTGTAATTCTTGTTGATCCAAGTCTGGAAGTGGAGTGGAAATGGAATGAGTGGATGAAATGGTAAAGCTATGTGAGTTTTTAAGAGGGCTGGCAATACGCTCAATAGATTCTTTGCTGGAACCACTCTTAGGACTATTGATATCAAGAGGTGCTTGCACCATTAGAGGAGATTTACATTCAGACTTAGTAGCCACAACACTAGGTGCTTCATACCCAATTCCTTGCAAATTATTTATAGATTGTTCTTGTTGACTGAATACCTTAGGAGATCGTGGGAGTTGATCAACATGAAAAATATACTCACCACATCCCAGGTCTTTAATCTTGAAATTTTCTTTGATCTCTTCTTGTTTTGATGTAGAAGCTTTCAAGGATTCTGGATCCACATATGCTGATGAAGAAATAGCTTCTTGATTGACTGGGATTGTTATTTCTGATCTAGGTCATAGATTGTTGCAATATATGAACAGATTTGGGTCAGCTTTGACAGTCACTTCAACTCCATTGTGTGGAAACTTGATACATCGATGATATGTAGATGGGACTGCGCTCATTTCATGAATCCATTAATGTCCCAAGAGTATATTGTATGTGAGATCTAGATCAAGGACTTGAAAAACCACATCCTTAGTAATTGGCCCAACTCTGAGAGGTAAGGTGATTGTTCCCTTGGATGAACGCTCTTCATCATCATATGCCTTGATGGTAATTTTATTTGTAGAATTTACAGCTTTATTAGAATATCCCAATTGTTTAATAGTGCTCAATGTACAAATGTTTAGACCTGCTCCTCCATCTATTAGGACTCATTTTATTTGATGTTTGTGTATGAAGGCTTCAATGTGTAAAGGTGCATTATGTGGCTGACTTATGGAGGCATCATCGACTTCTGTGAATGTAAGGGAGTGTGGAATGGAAAGGTATCCCACCATGGCTTGAAACTGGTCCACATTCAGATTAGTGGGGACAGAAGTGTCTCTCAAAGTTTTGTCAAGAATGGCTTTATGTGCTGGGGATATGTGTAAGAGCTCAAGGATTGAGATAAGTGCGGGGTGTCTTCCCTAACTGTTCTACAAGGTCATACTCAGGCTTGGTTAATGAGGAAGCCATGTTTTTAGCTGGAGCACCTTGCAAGGTGAATTTACCTCGACGAGTTGTGACATTACATTCAGAGGTAGGTTCGGAAGAAGATCCAATTCCTTTTAGGATGATCTTGGGTCTCTGGGTAGAATTCTCAAGCGTTTTGTCCTTGATGATAATGGTAGAGACATAATTGTCCATCAAAATTTGATTGATGATTGAATCATAGTTATAAGATGATCTGGTATAATTGGTTTGGTCATCTATGGCTTTAGCTTTTCCTTTGTCATACTTTGGGAATGGTTCCTTAAACATCTCATGTTCTTGATTGGATGAGTGTCCTTCAATTTCAATGTCACCTCTATCAATAAGATCTTGTATGATGTTCTTCTGTTGATGGCAATTTCTTGTTTTATGGCCCTTGCTTTTATAAAATTCACAATACTCATCATCATTCCACCAATTTGGTTTGACCTTTGGCTCATATGGAGGCAAATCTGGAATTGTTATTATTTTGTTTGCCACTGGCTTCTTGAAAACTAACTCTAGTGGTTCTCCCAATGGGGTGTACATCCTTTGTGATTTGGAAGTTGTTTGAGTATTCACTTGATTATTTGTAGAGCTTGATCTAGAAAAAATGATTTTGGATCTTACTGTATTGGCTTCAACAACTGTGTTCTTATTTTTATTCCAAAATCTTGGCTTATCTTTTCCTTTAAAGTCATCTTTGTTTTCCTTGAATATCTTAATGACTCCTTGTTCAATTAGGACCTTCTCTGTTGCTAAGCCTTTTTCAATGACGTCCTTGAAGGTGGTCAAACAAGCTTTTCTTAAGTCATAACCAATGTCTTTGTTAACATTTTGGGTGAACATCTCTACCATTTGTTTTTGTGGAATTTCACAAGAGCATCTGCTGGCTAGATTTCTCCATCTTTGTAAAAATGATGAAAAAGATTCTCCATCCTTTTGTTTGGTGTTGCACAAAGTAGTCACCAATATGTCTGTCTCTATGTTGTATGAGAAATGTTGGATAAATGCCTCTACTAGATCACCCCAAGACTTAATTCCAGGTGGAAGTTGGGAGAACCATTCCATAGCTTGATCACCTAAGATTTGTGGGAATAATCTCATCAAATATGTCTCTTCTGCTGCTACCTCAATGCCAGTCGTGAAAAACTATCTTATATGTGCCTTAGGATCCCATTTTCCTTTGTACTTATCAAACTTAGGTGTCACAAAGTGTGTAGGAAAAGGAGGTATTGGAATGCTTTTGTCAAATGGATAGGGACATATGTCTCTCATTGTGTAAGCTGGCTTCAGTGCGTTTATATCCTCCATTTTCTTTTGTAAGTCCTTGATTTGTTGTTCCAAATTATTCTTAGGTGGAGACCGACTTCTTGGACCATACCCCATGCCTGAACCATCAAGTGGAGGAGGAGCATGTTGCATATATGGATGATATTGATCATACACATGTTCATATGGAGGTGGTCTATAATGATGATGTGTATATGTACCACTTGGTATAGAGTCATGATGAGGAATGGAATATCTGCTTTGTCCATGTATACCATACTCTATAGGCATTTCATGAGGTTTTTTCTATTGTGTTGTCCCCAAATTTGACGTGGGGTTTCCTTGCATCCAAATTTTGATCATGCCTTTGAATATCCAATTGCTTTGGTGGTTGATCCTTAGCATTTGTATGTGATTGAGCATATTTTTCTGCATAAGACTTCCATAATGGTCTGCGAAGGTGAGTATCATATACTTGACCATGTGTGTATGGGACCTCTGGTTTTTGAAACAAAGATGATGGTGATTCACGAACAAGATGTGGTCCTCTATTGCCTCCACTATTAGGCCTCCTTTGATCCATATTGAGGTGAAGTTGTTGCAAAGGTCGATTTTCCATTATTTGAGACATGTCAAAATCATGAGGGATCTTGGCTCCACTTTGTGCCATCACTTGTAAGAAATATTGTCTATCTCTCCTCATTATTTTCTCAACCAATCGATTCAAACGGGGATCCATAATGGTGTCTTCCACTTCTGCTGAATGTACTGAAAAGTTGTCCATATTGTCATTGTGTGTATCATTGTTGTTTACAGTGTCCATGTTCTCAACATTTGGAATGCTTCTATAGGCATCCATGTTGGGTAATGTAGTATGATCAGAATTGAAAAAGATATCATTGTCATACTCATAGGAACTCATGTTTGCTGACTCTTGAGCCTCTTTAGCTTCTCTCCTAGATTTTTGGTAACAGGTTTCAACCATGGACTACCTTGATGAGGGACCACTTAGCAAAATGTTGTTGTATGTAATGTGTTGACAAAGTATGATGAGGACAATCAAGTGACCTTTTGACTCAAGTTTAGACAAATGTGAATGTAAATCAAGATGTAAAGCAATGATGGACTTTGTGAGACCCAAAGATAGGTTGAATTCTAGATGAAAACCTGAAGAGATAGCTTAGGAAGTTCAATAATTCTGAAATTGATTGCTCTTGTTTGTTGGACTGTAATTTTTTCCAATTTGTAAAGTTGTTGTTGTGACCCAATCTGAATTTTTGACTATTTTTCCATGACAAGAGGACACAATGTTGATGAAGACTCAATGTTTGCAAGTGTTTAGATGCAAAATGACTCAAAGAAAAGTGTGTTGTTTGATGTAAAATTGTTTTGCATACACTTGAAGACACAAAAGACACAATGTTTTAATGTTTGGTCTTGAATGTTTGATTGTTCAAAATAAGAAAAGCACAATTCTTATGGCTGGCCAGGACAATAGTTGTTGATCCCACATGGGGTTTCCCCCGAGGCTATGCTATTCAAAGCAGATACTTAGATGCTTGACCCCACTGGCTCCACCCTCGACACTCACTTATCAAGGCAGCCAAGCATTAGTCCCCACGAAAACTCCCCATGACGAACTTTGTATCTCTACTAAGAACCGTATGTGTGTGGGTCGCTCCAAAGGTCCGACCTCTTGACCCAACAACTAGAAGGATTTTGGCTTCTAAAACAAAAAGGTGCCAGTAAGGGCATCCGCTCATGTGGCCATACATGCGGCACTTTCAGCTCTTTAAATACAGAAGGCTCCCAACTGGTAGGGGTTACGCCCTAAAACTGATCAAATAAATTTGATCAAACGGGTTTATGGGGAGACATAGTGTCGGTATGAACTAATCAGCACACGTTATCCATAGTTTTCACCATGGATACAGTTGTTTATAGTGGTTCAGAAGAGGTGGGTTGTCCTCACTACCACTTGGGTCGTTCTCTCCTCACTAGTAGTCCTAATGACCACACGGGGGGACAGACCCTCTAAAGATTAAACAAAAAGAGCCTATTGCTCAAGACACAAAAGACACTAGTTCAATTTTAGTGCACCAATTGAAGTGTTTGCTAGTCTATGAAAATAAGGCACACAATAAAGATCAAAAACCCTTGCCAAAATTCTGCAACAAAGATTTGTTAGTAGTTTACAATAATACCCCTCCTGCAAGCACACAAGTTAGGTAAATTTTAGATCCAAAAGACTTTGTGAAATAGGGGCCTTCAACAATGCGGTTTTTTTTACCAATTCAAAGATCTGATTCATCATTAAAAAAGACCACCTGTAAAATTTCAAGAAATTTCCAGAAATGTAAGAAAATCCAAAAAATTTGCTAATTTGCTCCAAAAATTAATTTTTTATGAAAAAATCATAAAAAATTCATATAAAATGAAAAATTGATTCCAAAAATCTAAAATTTTTACTGGACAGTCCTGAGGGTATTCCAAACCCGCATAAAAAAATTCATGCAACAAATCTGAACAGTTTGTGAGATATGAGCAAAATAATGCAAAATCCTATTTTTCAAAGATTTGATTTTTGAGGAATGATTTTGCATTAAATTTAAAATAACAAAAAATAAAGTCTGTGTATAAATCAAAGAGCTTTCCAAAAATATAAGAAAATCTGAAAAATTCGCTAATTTCCTCTCAAAATTATTTTTTCATGAGAATACATAAAAAATTCATAGAAATTTCAAATATGCTCCAAAAACTTTGATTGTTTTACTAAAACTCTCCAATAATGTTCTCGACCTGCAAAAAAAATTTGATGCCAAAATTCAAAGCCGTTTGTGAGATCTGATCAAAACAATGAAAAATCTTAAATTTTAAAGATCTGATTTTTTAGGAAATATTTTGACCAAAATTAAAATCACAAAGAACAGATCCTATGTATAATTATGAGAGATTTCCAAAAATGTAAGAAAATCTGAAAAATTTGCTCATTTGCTCTCAAAATTAAATTTTTAGGAAAATTCATAAAAAATTAAGATATGCTCCAATAGATCTGAATTTTTCTTTGAGATCTCTTGATATTGTCTTCAACTTGCAAAAATAATTTAGTGCAAAATTTCCAAGCTGTTTGTGACATATGATCGAATCTCTCCAAGATCTTGATTTTGTGTCCAAAACCCTAGCTACACAAGGTTATTCTCCAAATTGTTTTACAAAACAACACTATATGGTTAGGAAAACCTACAAAAAAAACATTAAATGAATTCAACCACAAAACCCTAGCCTAACAACAACAAAGATCCACCATAACATATGAAGATTACCTAAGACAATGCAAATCAAATGAAATCACAAAGATTATACCATCACATGTCCAATAGGGTTTGGATCTCCATTCTTTCTATCTCCATTGATCTTGCTTGATATATTTGCTCTTAGATTTTATATGCACAAGAGCTCAACAAAGAACGGAAATGTGGTTGCAAGTAGGCTTGATTGCATATGAAAGTTTGAAAGTGTAGAGTAGTCGGGTAGTCAACAGGGTTGATAATGAAGGAAACATCTCCTTATATAGAAGACACTATAAGAAATGGACGGATAAGATTGAGAGGTGTAAAAGATAAATGGTCGGCTATGATTAGAGGGTAGGTAGAGAAAATAAGAAAATAATGAGAGGGTAGGTAGTGTAGGAATTAAGAGATGAATGACATGTGTCATAAGTAGAAAAGGTTAATGAATTAATTAAATAAATAAAGACTTATTTAATTAATAGAGGAAGTGGGATCAATTAAATAAATAAAATATTTATTTAATTTAGGAAAAGGGTAATTTAAATAAATAAAGGTATTTATTTAAATGAGAAATAAGGCTAGAAGAGGATAAATGAATTAATTAAATAAATAAAGATTTATTTAATTAATAGAATAATTAGGCTTAAATAATTAAATAAATAAAGATATTTATTTAATTAGACAGGACAATTTTAGGTGTCTATAGTATCAAGATATGAGAAGAGTCGATTAACATCTAAGATAACCACCATCCTTTACGCAAAAATGTTCATAAAGCCAAGCTGAAGAGAGAATACTCTTATAAGCAAGGATAAGATAGTTGAGAAAGAGATATCTTGCAACAAGTGTAAAGGAGATCCTTGGAGGAGAAGATATATTTTCTCAAAATACATCTACCTCCAAGAGGAGTTTCTTGAACAAACATAACATCTTCTACCAAAAGAAGGGAAGGGGAACAAGAATGCCTACCTTCCTCCTATTGCTAGGTGAAAGGGATTCTTGATGAAGGATGACACTTTTGACCCAATGTGAGGGGTAATTTTATGATAGATATACATTGCTAAGTGAAGAAGAGGTTGTAGTCAAGGATGCACACCTCTTACATAAGAGAGAATCCTTGAGCAAAAAACAACTTCACACAAGGAATGACATCAAATCATAAGCAAACACCACTCAACAAAGGAAAAGTTTATCCTTAGAAAGGATAGGAGAGATCAATGCCCCACAAGTGCAGGGATAAAGTGAAGGATTACACAACTTCCAAAGAGATTATTCATAAGAGGCATACTATTTCAAACAAAGAATAGGTCCTAACCAAGGAATACACATGTACTTGCATGAAGGATAATTCTATGCAAGAAAGGACATCATGTTATAAAAAATGTAACCAATAAAGGAAAAAGTGAATCCCAAGAAAGAGGAAAGAGAGAAAATTATTCATGCCCCCATAGGCATAGAAACAAGAATAAATAGACTATTGTGTTTCTCACTAAGTATGATTGCACCTGAAATTGTACCACCATGAATGACAATGAGCCCCTAATAGGTAAGCTAGCAATGTCACATAGTGAGGAGCAACATAATAGGAACTTGAATGTTCTTTGAAATGATTATGAGAAATATGCATTCATTGTCACATGTTACTTTTATGATACCTAAATCAATATAATGTTATATTTTTGTTTTCAAATCTTGACACTCATTAGTAGAATGGCTATGAATTTGATGATACTTGCAAAAAGAAGAATTTTCGAGATGTTGTCTACGTTTCCTTCTTCTTTTAGGCCAAAGAAGAGAGATTAAATTGGTGTGAAGAAGATCAGACAAAACATTATCTTGTTGTAATACCATATTGGAATGAGAAGATGTGGTTTCACTATACAATGGAGGAGGTTGGAAACCTATCTTTTCATTAGAAAAGTGTGATTTCTCATGACTTTCAAGAATTTGTTGCACACATCCTAAACCATGTCCATTGTATCAATGTGTAGATGTTGAAATATCTATAGGAGAGGGTTCATTCTTAGTATCAAAATCTAAAGAGCCCCCCCATCATTATCAAGACATGTGTTGGAAGGAGAGGTGGGAATTGGTTTAGAAGAAGCTTGGATAAGTGACACAAAAATCTCCTTCAAGGCTTCACTCTTAGATTGAGGGATTTTATACCAATTGAAGGAGGGTGTAAAGTATATTGTACCCCAATTCCTTTCTAGAGAAGCATCATTAATCTAGGAGATGGTATTATTGAAGTAATCATAGTACTAAAGGGGGAAAAATATACCACTTCATCATGAGTGAAATTGTAAGGATTAGGATCAACTTTTATTGTGTGAAGTTCATTATTATATATGAATTTTATTATGTGATGAAGGGTAGAAGGGACTACTTTCATAGCATGAATCCACAATCTACCTAGAAGAACGTTATAATTAAGATAGTTGGGCATGAAATGAATAAGAGTAGGTAAAGTCATAGGTCCTACCTTAATAGGTAATATGACTATACCAAGTGACTCTCTAGGAACATTATCAAAGCCATGCACACAAAGAGGATCAAGTTGAATAGAAGAATAATCCAAATTTATCTTATCTAATAAGTCAACATAACAAATGTTAAGTGTTGACCCATTATCAATTAAAGTACCTCTTATATTTTGTTCATAAAGCATAGAGTGATCATAAGGGGATCATCTTTATTTTTAACCTCTATAGGAGGCAATTCATCTTGTGAGAGTGTAATATCACTTGGTTTAGAAGAAGGATGAGGACCCACCCTTTGTAAGGCTTCTTGGATCAACTTATGATGTGAAGGTGAAGTTTGAATCAAGTCCCAAAGGTAAATCTTAGCTAAGATATCATGGAGTTTCTCAACAAGATCCTTATCAATGTGTTTCTTAGGGTGAGAGGGGGAAGATAGAGAAGTGAGAAGAATATTCAGATCTTTGTTTTTGACACAAGAATTAAATGTATGATGTATTTCAAAATGGCTTTTTTGTTGCTTTTCCATATCACCTCTTTCACATATGTGTTTTGCAACTTTTAGGATATTGGGAGGTTTTTTGGGTCTAGGATTCTCATAACTAGAAAAATGAATGGTATTGACTTGATTAGGTTGTTTACTCTCCAAGGATACATCTTTAGAAGGAATAGAATCAAGGAAATTTATAATAACTTCACCTTCTTTCTCCAAGGTAGCTTTAGGAGAAGAACAAACATGACTCATTAATGCTTCATCTTTAGTGGGAAATTCATTGAAATGATAAGAGGGTATGGTACCACTAGGAAAGGTAGTGACAATATCATCCACTTTCACCAAATGATCCTCATGGGGGAGGTATATTTTAGGAGGAAGATGAACATCATTCTTCACAAATTCATGCTTAGGAAGGAGATCTTTGAAATAAGTGTTCATAACCTCTTCTTGCACCAATGTTCCCTCATTGTTAAGACCAAATTTGGGAGAGGATAAATCAATGTCCATCAACACTTTTTCTCTAAAAGAGGTACCATGTATGGAAGGTAAGGTATCATCAAGGAAGGTTTTAATGATATCATCCTCTTCCTCTAAGATACTCTCATGGGAGAGGCACATTTTAGGAGAAATATCAACATCATTCTTCAAAACTTCATCCTTAGGAGGGAGAATTTCGAAAGACGTGTTAATGGTCTCTTTCTGCACTAAAATGTCCTCATGGATAGGCGGATATTTAAGAGAGGGATAAAGTGAAATAAGGGAGGCTAACCCATTATCACATCTATGAAATAAATGCATCATGACAATAATTTGTTTTTTTCAAATGGTAACATATGCAAAATACATGATAAAAATAGATAACAATGTACAATTTTTATGATGTTTTCACTAGTTCAAGTACATAAATAATGATTGAATGCATCTAAATCTAAACATAACATGTCATAACAATCAAATTTGAAAATGTAATTGAAAAATTATGCAACCCACAAAAAAATTAACCAAAATGAATTAGGGTTTTTATGAATCGAACATCTAAATTTATGTAATTTGATTTAAAAACAAGATCTATCAGTGCAAAATTGAAAATTAAAACACTAACAAATCAAATCTAAAATAATTAATCCAAATTAGGCAACCCACAAGTTCAATTTTAGAATTTAAAATTAGGGTCTGTGTGAATTTAACCTCTAAATTTATGTAAATCAATTGAAAATTGAACTTGTAAATGTAAATTTGAATTTGAAAATGCATAAACACTCTGATATAAAACATAAATCAGAAATAAGAGTGTGAGTCGTGTTCACCAAAATGTAATGGTGAAAAATTAGGGTTTCACCCAAAATGTAGTAAAACCATTAATTTTTGCTTAGGGACCAATTACATTAAAGAGGGGTGAATCCAATAGATCTAGCCTCAATCCACCAAAGGTAAGGTAAGGTTGAGAATTATTATTATATTCACCGATTGGAGATTTGATTCCCTCTTTATAAGTTGAAATGTAAAAATATTGAAATTAGGGTAAATATGTGTAAAATGAAGCAAGTATGCATAAATAGCGAGCTGCAATTGTCAAATGAAGCCACAAACCTAGATTTGAGAAATATATGGGTGTTCAGATTATTCCCAGAAGGTCAACTTGAATTGTCGGGACCAAAGCGTCGGTCGCTTTGTTCCTCCGCACTTTTCCCCATCCAAAGGGGAACTTGTTCATCTCTATGAATAATGTCGATCCTAAAACTTACAACTTTTATACCTATTTCCTACACACAAAAAAGAAGGGAAAATGGTTGAAAATAGGGATTTGCCTAAGTCAAACCTTGGTTTATGAATTAACCTCGAATTAATAAATGCAAATACTAAAATAAATAATGGAAAGATATACCTCAGACTTGCGATTTTTGATGATGATGCTTTGCTTCTTGAATGTAATCACATATGTTGTATGAAATGACATGAACATGACAAAATCCTAATCACACACACATGCTTACATATGAATGATGTAGTTTTTCTCCACCATGGTTGAATGAAGAATATGAAGCCTTGAAGATCTCTGAAAATGCTTGATGATGAATTCTTTATGGATGCAACACTGCTAGATTGCTTGGAGATTATTAGTTAGGATGAAATAAGGTTGATTAAATGTCTTTATATATGGGTATCTAGGTCATTTACTGATTAGGATGACCTCTAATGGTCATGTAGAGCCACAAAATTTAATTCCCGCTGGAGAGATAGAGCCCATCTACCATTTCAATAGGGCCCAACTAAGAGAGACTAGAGTGCTAGTGCCTTGGTCCTTCTTAGTTAGGGACCTCAATTTATCCCCACAAAGAAGGACACCCCTCTAGGAAATCAATTTGTGGGTGTAGATAACATTGAAACTGGAGGTAAGGCACACAACAAATCTAAATAGGAGATGAGGAGGGGACATGATAAATTAGGGGCACAAAAATGAAATGTAAATTGGCTTAGTGACAATTTACGATGCTACAACAATGAAGCCCAAAATTTTTCTTGGAGTGACCCAAAGGACACATTTATTTGGATTGAGGAATACTTTATACTATTCAAATATTTCAAAGATCTTTTCAAGTATTTGTATGTGTCTTTCTTAGAATTTTTTAATTTTCCCAAGAGGTCATCTATATAATCTTCCATATTATCATGAAGGAGGTCATAGAATATTGTGTAATTTCTCTTTGATATGTTGCTCCACCATTTTTCTATCTAAAAGGTATTACTTAATAACAAATAATAACCCATGATGTGATAAAAGTAGTTTTATGTTTGTATTTAAGTGAAATTTTGATTTGAATATATCCTAAAAAATCCATCCATTAGTGAGAGCATATGATGTCCATTTGTGAGGTCAACTATGATGTTAATGTTTTGCAATAGTGTTAGCTTTTGGAAATGCTTTATTGAGGTCTTTGAAGTCTATGCAAACCTCGGTGCCCCCAGTCATCTTTCCAACTAGGATGATGTTGGATACCCATTTTGGATAATCAATAGGGCATACAAATCCTACATAAAGTAACTTTTGAAGCTCTACTTTGAACAGGAGAGGGACATGTGAATGCATGTTTCTTAATTTTTGTTTGATCAACTTTGCATTAGGATATATTGCAAGATGATGGACCACTAATTGTAGATCAAGTCTTGGCATGTCTTCATACAACCATTCAAATTATTTTGTACTCTTTGTAGGAAACTAATTATATTTTATTTTTCTTGATCATTAAGAGATACTACAACAAGTGTTGATCTTTGGGTTTTTAGAAATTCCCAAAATGACTTTTTGTGCTCCTTTGATTAAGATTGTAGATTTATTATGTTAAGGAGGTAGTATTAGAGGCAAGTCAACTTTCTCATCTTCTAGTGCCTTATCTATTTTTTCACTAGAAGATATGTCCTTTGTTTTTGTATACACATAAAAATGGCTATGAGCAATTAAATAAATATTTTATATTTATTTAATAATTATTCTTCTATTAAATAGTTAATTTGAAAAGATTAATTTATTTAATTCATACCATATTATTCTATTAATTAATTTAATTGAAACATTTTATTAATTAATTCATTAATCCTTTTCTTCTAATCAATCAATTAAATATCTAATATTTAATGATTATTCTTCTATCTTATAGTCTCATTAATTAAATAATTTCTTAATTATTTAATCCCTTTTCCAACTCACCTTTCATTCTCCACATCACTTCTTCTTTGCCAGCTCATCCATCATGTGGCTAAATTAATTCAACAAAATTAAAACAAATAAAACATTTATTAGCCACTTATCTCCAACTTTCAAAATAAATAAAATATTGTGTATGTACACATATTTCCTAACCTTCTTCTATATTCTCTCCAACATCTCTATATCGTAGGAGGACTTGAGTCTAGTTGTCCTTTCATTCCTACATATTCTCCAACTATCCTATATCCTCTCAAGTCTTCAACTCAGTCAAGGTGAGATGAGTGACACTTGTCTTCTCCTCCCCTCTTTCTCTCAACCTTCAACTTCTTGCTCATAGCCATCCAATTTGTAAGATTTGATCATGATCGTATATCTCTACCACCTAAGATCATGCACTAAAAAATCTATAAAAAGAGGTCTCCTAAGCCATTTTAAAACTAATAGTAAAATAGACTAATAGCTAATCATATAGTCCTTCTAGGAGTCTTCATTTTTCATCCGTGAGTTTAATTTTCATAGCATTTTAACTTAATATCATTTGCATATCATAGTATCAGTTAACTATCTGTCCATTATTCATATGCCATCTTGGAAGCTATTAGTGTTTGTCTGAGAGCAAATCATCTACAACCAGGAATAGTGGAGCTAGGACACAATAAGATTTAAATCATGAAGGTAATAATGTATTTATTTTATATTCATTTCATGTAGTTTCATTGGTTGAGTTTGGATTTCCTATATTATTTCCTTTGTATTTTGTGAAGCTAATATGCTGCAGGTAGTATTTTGAAGATGAAATTCAAGTTGACACAATTTTTACTTTTTGTGTCTAATAGTGCCTTATCAAGGCTTTTACTAGGGAATTTTTTTATTTTTTTATTTTTTGGACTAAGGAAGTTGAATTGTTCTCTAAAGTACACTACCTCATTTAATTATATCTTGAATCCTTGTTTATGATCCCTTGATCGTATATGTTCTCTAATTTCAAGAAGTTCCATTATTGCTTCATCATTTTTACAAATGTCTAATTTAGGTGGTCTTTTTTGGTCCTAATCAATTAGTTCAGGGTAGACAAGTTGCAGTTTGGTAGGGGTAGGTGGTGTGATGGTGCATTTTCTTGTGGAGTGGAAATTTTTTGCTTTGTATTCCAAAGTTTCTTTGTATAATTCCTCTTCGATGTCACTGACATTAGAAGATTCTTTTATGGGCATAGACTTGTTCTCTAGGATTGGCCCATACCGAAGTCCTTGACATTTAGTATTGAATCTAGTATTAATTGGTTCTCTAATTCCTTGTTCATTAGTTCCAAGACCTTTTCCTTGATATACCATGTGTTAAAAAATGGGAGACGCTTTTGAATATTTTTCTTGGGATATCTACCATTTTGTCTTCTTCTTCTTCTTCTTCTTCTTCTTCTTGGTGAGCTAGTAAGTAATATCTTCTTCAATGTTTTCTTCATCTAAAGGTCCCCATTGCTGAAATGTTCTCTTTACACTATATGATGACTTTTTCTTTTGTATCCAAGGGGTGAGGATTTCCATAAGATATTAGAGAGGATGAGAGTTTTCATACATAAAATGCATTTTGTAGTTCATACTCTCCACATCCCTTATCTATCATTTTAACCTTGAACTTGGGTTGTGCAAATTTGGAGGATAAAGATGTATGAGAAATGTTGGAACTTTATTTTTCTATTAGATTGTAGAAACTTCCTAGTGTAGTTTTTAATGGTATAAGATTGATTTTTCTCTAATCTCATTTTGATAATTATATGGTTATAAATAGTAAATGTTTGCATTGAAAATCGAATTGCATGTAAATAGACTGAAATAGCAACCACAAACTCTAATTTATTACAAATATTCAATCACAAACAATGGAGGAAGAATTCAAATTCAATAAAAATAAATAAATGAATAAATCAAACAATCAAATGCAAATCAAATGATGAATCCATGCAAGTGCCTTTATTGTTCTTCTTCTCATGTAGCGTATGATGGCTCTCATATTCATAGAACAATTATTGCAACATGATCACATGAGAATTTGGAGATTGTGGTCCTTGATATTGATAATTGATGTTTATTTTATAGATTATTTGGATTTGAATTGATGGTTGAGATTGATTTTATAGAAGAGTCGATCAATGGTTGATAATTCATGAGACAAGTTGGCTGGAGATAATTACTCAACCTGAGTAAATTGGATTGATTTGATTGAATAATTAAGAGAGATGATTGATTAGTAAGAAAAAGGTGATTTTATAAAGAGTGGTCTGATTGGTTAGCTATAAAAAGGTGATTGTTGACTCACTAATTAGAATTGAGAGTCAGTGGTAGTTACTCATTTTCAACATGTGAAGCAAGAAATTGAGATGAAATTGAATTTGGAGGAAATTTTGGTTTTTGAAAGTGTGAAATGAAATTGGAATGAGAGGAATTTTTTTTTTAATATGAATTAGGATAGAAATGAAATCAATTTGAAATGCGAGAGAAATGAAATTAAATAAATTGAGACATTATTAGCTAATTAAATAATTTGAAATAATTATTTAGATATGGGGAGATAATGGAAATTGGTTTAATTAAATAATAAAGATTATTTAATTAAAGTAAATAACGAGGAGGATAAATTAATTAAATTATTTAATTAATATTAGAGGGAAAATCAACTAATTAAATAATTAAAAATATTTAATTATGGAATTGAAGGGAAATTTTAATTTTTGAATTTGAAATGGAAGAATGACGTTAAATTAATTAAATAGTTATGTTGGGTGAAAATTTTCTAAACTCGGGGAGGCTTACAAAATGTGGATTTTTGCCACAGTGTGTGAGACAATACCTCTCAGAAGACAAGATATGGTCTCTCCTATTTATAAGGGAAGACTCCCCCTTTCTACTTCAATCTATATCTATTCTTAATCTACCTGCTAACTTTATACTAATTCAAGATGATACAATAACTTAGCTCTCTTTTTCAGAACAATTATTTTTCCAATTCTCTATTTAGAACAGATTTCTCCATTTCACAACAAAACAACTCTAACTTGCATTAACTTAAAAACCTACGCTAATTGGAAGCAAAGTGTTCATGAAAGTACAAAGCCTTCAATTGCTTCCTTTTCTGAAAATGACTCAAGGGACGGGTCTTTTGTATACAAGGAGCTCAAAGTCTCCTTCAAATACTCAAGTACTATCAACCACTATTACCCAAATAATAACTATTGTCAATGCTAAAATAAGGTTTACAATATATTGTAGGCATAAAGTCTTTCAAATATATCACAAAATTTTTACTCTAACAAGATAACTCAACAAAGCACAAAGTCTTTGCCTTATTATTCACTTAATACAAATTTTTGGTAAAATATCATAACACAAAGTCTACAATATTTTACTTAATCTCTTTTAACTCAAATACTTTTCACAAAGCAATATTTAATCTAAAAGAAAGTAGAAAAGAATGACATAAGAACATTCCCTCACACAATAAAGTAGTCCCAAGACAAAGATTGGATGCAACTTCTTTTCTCCTTTGATCAAATTCTTTCAATACACTATAAGGTCAAATTCTTAGATAGCTTTTCAATTTTGTAGAGTTTCGACGTGTAATGCCCGCCAAAATACCCTAGAGAAATATAACCATCTAACATGCAAATAGAGATAATTTTTTTTGAAAATAACTAATGCAACATATGTAACTCAAATAAACATAACATCATCTAGTCATGATCTCAAATAATACATACATGAACTAGTCATGCACATAATTAAACTCTAACATGTACATAATAACTTAAATACGCAAGCAAAGTTATCTATATCACATAGATCAACCTGTCATAACCCTCTTTTTTTTAGACCTTCATAAAACTTGATATTATTATTATTATTGATATAGATATTATTATTATTATTATTGATATTATTATTATTATTATTATTATTATTATTATTATTATTATTATTATTATTACTGCTACTACAACTATGCTTATTATTATTGTTATGAATTTCTTGAGTAACATTAGTTTAGAAATGATAAATAGAATGGGGTTGAAACTATTTTAAATATAAAAACAATTAAATAGAGGCGACACACTCTTGAGGGCATAAATCTATTTGAAAATTACTTATTTACTCAATATATTAAATGAGCACATGTTGTAGGAGAAAAAGAGAAGATTCTAGAAGAGAATTTCAAATTCAAAGTTTTGCATGTAACCCCCACTATGACAATAATCATTGTTGCGTGGATTTATTTCGGGAAAAGAATCTCTAAATCTATTAATTTCTTTTGTAGTGGGAAATGACTCTCTTTTCTATATATTGAAATCTAGATTTCCGAAAAAGGGGAGTTCATTTGTTTTGTGATAAATTAGTTTTTGAATTCTTGCAAGTCATGTTAGTTGTAGGAAGAATGTGGTAGACATATTGCATTAGATAGGATTTTCAAGGTTTTACAAAAGATCTTTGCGGTGGCCACAAGACAAGGATTGAAGAAGGATAGTGGGAAGACAAGAGTTTGCTCCAACAACAAGGGTTTTGACCATCATCCAGGTTCCCTTCTCCCATTTACTCTTAATGAAATAAAGGGGGGGGGGGGAGGGGGGCGGGCATGATTTTTAATTTGCATGCATTGTGTATTCTCTATGTGTTGTGCATTTTTAATTGATATTTTGACAAATCAGAAAAGGAAGGGTTAAATAATATAAGAAATTGCATTCTCATCCCTCTTCAAGAAATCTCCTTCATTGTTTTCAGATTTTGGGAAAGGAAATATATTTGCATAGGCCCTTCTTTGTTTAGATTTTGATAAAGGAAATATATATTGTATGTATCCTTTCTTTGTCTTCAAATTCTAATAGAGGAAATACATATGCATGTATCCTTTCTTTGTTTCAGATTTTGATAGACAAAATATGCATGCATGTCTCCTCCTTGTTTCAGATTTTTGATAAAGTAAATAAACTCGCATGTATGAAATATCTTGCCTTCATTTTGGTTGAATAAGTTAGTAGATTTCCTTTCAAAAATATAAACAAATGCACATATTATTTAAGTTATCTTGTAGGAAACCCATCTTGCTTATATTCTAAAGGTTTTAAAAATAAATAAATAAATATAAAAATATCAAATAATGTAGATTTAGTTAATTGAAGAAAAACATTAAAACACACACACACACACCTCCTTGCAGACCTCCCTGCATGCGCAAGGCCCACGGGACCCCCTTCCTCTTTGATATATATATATATATATATATATATATATATATATATATATATATATATATATATTTACAATAAATAAATACAAATAAATAAAAGTCAATTTAATAAAAATGAAGTTTATAAATAAAATTTGATAAAAATAATTAAATTTATAGTTTGAGTTTACAAATTGTTTATTTAAAATTTAAATATAATTTAGAGTTTATAATTATAATTTATTTATTTTACTAAAATTAAGCTATTTAAATTGAAATATAATTGTACATCTGATAATTAAAATGTCATTTATGTCATTAGAATTAATTTGTAATTGTATTATAAATAAATTGAATAGTTGAAATTTATTACGCTATTAAAATCTAAAAGTTTAATTAAAAAGGGATTATTTTAAATAAAATGATTTTTTAATGTATGGTAAAATGGATCATTAAAATATTAAAGAAAAATTACAGTAGTAATTAATCTCTTAGTGAGGAGTATAATGGGTCCATCTTATGTTAATGGTCATCTTATTGAGGTTTAAATATGGAAATTGAAGTTTTAAATTTGGGCCCTCCTTCCAACAAATATTTTATTTCAAAGAGTTTATCATCTCCCTAGTGATGGGAAAGGAGCCCCTTTGGGTTCCAAATGAATAAATATTGCATATGGCAAAAAGGGTCAATTAGTTCGTGGATTCAACTAGATAATCGAACATTAAGAGATCTATTATTTTGAATTAATCTTTGTTAGGATGTAGATATAACAGTTAAATATTCTTATAAATTAGTTTGACTTAAGAAAAAAAATGGAAGGAAAGTGTTATTTTATCAAGGATACACTTATTCTATAGTATTGGTTCTTTTCATCAAGTATCACTAATTAGTCTCGAATAAATCCAAGTAGTAAATAGATTCCCTCAAGACATTCAATACATTTCAAATATTTAAGTTCTTTATTGAACTTCAAAACTACCCTTTCTGTATATTTCAATTTAGTGCAATGGTTAAAAGGATTTACCTACCAAGTAAATGTGTTTAGATTCATAGTTACCCTTTTATGTATTTCAAGCAATATGAATTAATGTTTTCCTTCAATTCAAGAAGTTGAATATTGATTCTTCTTTATTAGATTTCAGGATATAGAGTATACAAGGTGTAATGCCCCGCCAGGAAACCCCGAAGGGATTAAGCCATAACACACGAATTGAGTGCAATTTTTTTTTTTTTAAATTACAACACATAAGATGCAACAAGAAATCAAAGATTCAGATTACATAGCGGAAGACATCAACTAACACCTAAGGAGTTTCCCAACGAGATTACTTAAATTTCACGATTCACTTAACTCACACAATTAATCCAAAAAGTTGAATATCTTAATAACGAGATAATTCATAATCAGGATAATTCCTTTCAAAAGAGGGAAATATAAATCACAAGCGAAGATTCATCATTAAGATCCATTCATAATCTTCATTCAAGCTTTTCATTTAAAATTAAAAACCATACATCTAACATTCTAATACACTAGGATTTCATCATAACATAAGAGATCTTTCCAAGCATATTTAAATTCCTTAACAACAACTGAGTATAATTCATTACTCTAAGTTACATTCTTTCATATTCCAACTTATTGCATTTCAAAAGATGATTGCATACTAGCATCTACGGTACATCTCATCTAAACCACTTAAGCATTCGATCAACATGGCATTCAAGAAGGAACCACAAATAAACATTTAAAGCTAAATCCATTTATCCACTTAACCACAATAACATAAGCTAATCATACATGATAAAGCTGAATAAAGGAAACATAAGAGAATACATCACATAACACCATAATGATCTCGGAGTTCACCCCTAAAGGGCTACATCTCCGGGTCTACTCAACTGCAAGACCCCTCTGATAATTAATAAAGTTAGGAATACAAGAGGTTACACCAATTACTAACCAGCCATCAAGGCGAAAAATAAACAATATACAAATGACTGCATCGGTCAATTAATACATAAATGATCCCTGAAAAGAACAGGATCTAGCTGAACATAATCAAAGCTAAAACAAAAGTCCAGGAGAGCATCCACAAACTGAGCCATCACCACCCAAGGTCTATCATGAACCTGACACTCACAAGGGCAGAGACAAAAGGACGACCCACAAAGGTACTCCTAACAGGACAAAATGACAACATACTAGCGAACGCAGGGACAAGTGTCATCACACAACCTGGTATGGTTACCATGGCAAGTCTTCATAGGTCCCGACCCCATACACTGGGTCACCCTGGCAACCTAATCCGAGCTTCCGGCCCATCCAAGCCTCATGTGGACCCACACATCCTCTCGTGAAGATAAGGATAGTAGTTTGCCATTTCAGGCCTTCCCACAGCATGTCGAGTCTATGATAGCACTCATCCCATGTGTGAGGCACGTTATCTTATTTAGAGATTACATTCTAATCTACTGTTAGGTTATCACTTATTAGACTCACTTTCGACGGGTTACCCAGCAGCCACTTTGGGCGTGGCCCCCAATCGAAAGCCACTTTCCCATACGACACTAGACTATACTCAGATGAACTCAAAACCAAGGAATACACATGGTCAGACGAACGGAGTTCAAAAAGAGAGGACAATCATCTGGTCAAACACGACTCAAGGGAAATCACTTAATGACGGTACTCTAACTAGAGACCTGACAACTAAGGTTAACCACGAATCATTATTCGACTCACTCAAAGAGGATATGATCAAAAACGACTCCACCACAAACAACAGTCAACTCGGAATCGAGGACTGAAACAGGTACCCCAAGTCAATCCATACGACAGGGTCCTACTAAACAATACAAAACATGCCATTTCATAATTAAAGGCGAATACAGAAATTAAACTCGCAAGGGCAATAATCAGAAAAGACAATATTTCCTCAAATTGATTTAACCATTACAAGTCGATCAAGTTTTCTACAAGATCCAATCAGATAACAGTTATCTACCTCATCAAGGGATAAGTTGTTCTTGGTTTTCTAACTCTTAAGGTTCAAAGCAACGAACAGACATATGAAGCCATAAAGAGTTTTTAAACCAAATTCATATTAATAAAACTCAGACAACCATTAATCAAATAAATAAGATATTTAATCTCCAACAAACATCATTAACATACTGGTCTGAAACTGACCTCTATAGTTTCGTATTATTTCTCAAGCCCAGATGCATTATACGGATTACGGAAATAAAAATGTAGAAAGAGAATCTAAATGGAGATAATCAATTCCAAAGCATATCGTTTCAATTCAAACACCCAACGATAAATGTTTCACTACTTCTCAATTACTCAAATGATATGTTCTAAGATAATATTAACAACATCAATTAGTAACTACATCGTATTTTAACGATTTTCCAATAACACATTATCCTCTATTTTGTTTTTAAACAATACTACCTTAATTAGCCAAATGCTCTAATCAGCTAGAAGGTAAGATCTAGATTTATTAATCCAAGATCAATCCGAATATAATCGACAATATTAAATTGCAAAATAACAGTTTTAGAACTTAATTAGAAGGGTACATAAATCATGAAGTGAAATTGAATAATGATCAACTTATAAGCTCCGTTACAAACTTAATCAATACCAATTCAACATTAATCAGGATATGCCACTTCAATCATAATAAAGAAACTAAATAACACTTAACATTAAAATAACTTTCTTAAAAATGATATTACTATCCTATGCATTTTTTTTTTAAATACTAAAAAAAATACATTTAAAAAAAAACCATTTAAAAACTATGTTCTTTTCTTAAAAAAAAAAAAGCATTTAAAAATAGGGCGAGGGCGGCCGTGCCCTAACCCTAGCCGCAGCGCCGCTCAACACAACCCAGGCGGCGGCGCCACTGCGGTGCCCGCAGGTGCCGCGGCGCCCTGTGGCCACTGCGGCCCCTGCGGCCACCGCCGTGTGTTGCGGCCCCAAACACTCTGCGAGCACGAAGCAAGGGAATGGGGGAGGAAGTGGGGGGGGGACGAGCGGGGGAGAGGGGAGGAGGAGCGGGTGGAGCTCCGCTCCCCGCTCTCCCAAACCCCGACCCACAGTGAAAAACACACACGTCCAGTTCGGGTTTTAATAAATTTTCGCCCAGCTCGATTTCATAATAAAAGAAACAATGCACAGGGGCAAACAAATATATTTTCTATTTACACAGTTTGAAATTAGCTAAAAATGCCATACCCAAATACGATTTTATAAATTTCGATTTGCTATGAACTTGGTTTAAACGAACTGCGTTGGAATTATATCTTCTTGATGGTTTTTCATTCTTTACAAACACCCAAGGGTTTCAAACGCCCAAAAAGGATAGAGGAATAACACACCTCAAAAACACTTCCAGCCAAGCTAGCTAATCTACCAAATCAGTTCATAAGCATGGCAGACAATGGAGAATCTAAACCAGATAGCATGAAAACATTCAAACCCCCATTTCCATTTTAAACAATAACTAAAGTTGAGAATTGAATCCTACCTGATCTCGCGTTCCTGGCAAGATCTGCTGAAGAGTCCCAATCTCCAGCTACCAAAACCTTCCTCTCCATCCAAAATCTTCTCCAAAAATGTCCATCCCCTCAATTTTCCCCAAATTTTGGGTTATATGGAAGAGTTGACCAAAAATTTCTATTTTTGGAATTTAAAACTTTTATTTACAAATAATTCTCAAAAATTAATTCCTTTCTAGCTATAGTAATAAATTAACTTGCTTTCTAATTCCAAAAAATGATTTCCTCATTTAATCAAATTTAACCTTTCTAATTTCAGAATCCAACAGAAAGCAATTACGTCTATTGCAATTAAATACCAAACTTTCCTTTTTTTTTTTTTTCAACAGCATATATAAAATGCATTAAATAGTCAAGATCAGTCATTTAATCGAACTCACTCCCAAATAAAATAAGCAATCCAATATCAACAAAAATCGCATAATGAAATTTCGATTAATCCATTAATCTCTAAAGCACAAATACATATTTAATCAAGATAATTACTAAGGACTAATTAATCAATTAACCAAGCACACCAAGCACGCAAACCGAGAAGGTCAACCAAACAGATGACTCGCAAACCCAAACAAAAAGGGATTACCAACGACGACTGGCGATGCTCACTTGAGCACGACTAAGGTCAACTAGGGTCTTACGACCACCTAATCCAACTCTAAGGATTAAAGAGGTACACTCAAACCTGCAAATCCAGGTGAAGATGAACCTCGCACTCATACGGCGTTGTACCTGAAATCTCCTGCAACCAAGAGTCATACATGCATATATATATAAAATTTAATGAAAGCGTTAGCTCAATATTAATACCACGAGATAGGTACACTAACAACTTGCATACAACTAGTGAGAACACCACATCAATAGCTATGCGTTAAATCAACATCTAACTATAACATTATATTAAGATAACTAATCAAGATTAAACCAAGGTTAGAGATTGATTAGGGCAGGGGTACTACACAAGGCATTTGAGATTAGTCAAATTGTAACGCCCCACTATGAGGCCCAGAGGACTTAAACAAATAAAACAATGGAAAAAGTGAATTTTTTTTCTTATAAATGAATTGAACCATACAATTGCAATGAGTATCATGATGATACACGATTAAGATAGAAAAAACTTATAATATCTAACAAGAGTCCTCAAGGCCCCACAACGATG